>NC_060129.1:154080948-154385775 GCF_021461395.2 Schistocerca americana
TGCATGACACAAGGCTTTACGCCTCGCCTGGGCCCGTCAACACCGACATTGGACTGTTGATGACTGGAAACCTTTTGGCTGGTCAGAGGAGTCTCGTTTCAAATTGTAATAATCGGATGGACATGTATGGATATAGAGATCACCTCATGAATCCACGGACACCGATATTGGCAGGCAGCTGTAATGGTGTCGGGTGTGTGCAGTTGGAGTGATATGAGACCCCTGATACGTCTAGATACGACTCTGACAGCTGACACGTACGTAAGCATCCTGTCTGATCACCTGTATCCATTCTTATCCATTGTGCATTCCGACGGGTTTGGGAAATTCCAGGAGGACAATGCGACACCCCACACGCTCAGAATTGCTACAGAGTGGCTTTAGAAACACTCTTCTGAGTTTAAACTCTCCCGCTGGCCAAAAAACTCCCCAAACACGAACATTATTGAGCTCATCTTAGATGCCTTGCAACGTGTTCTTCAGAAATCTCCACCCCCTCATACTCTTACGGATTTATTGTGTCAATTCCCTCCAGCACTACTTGAGACATTAGTCGAGTCTATGCCACGTCGTGTTGCGGTACTTCTGCATGGGGCCTCTACATGATATTAGGCAGGTGTGCCAGTTTCTTTGGTTCTTCAGTATGCCTGTACACCCATTCTATGCTGGCAAACGGTGGATGCGCTCGACTGTTAGCCATTAGCAGCTATGGTATAAATAAGCTGCGGAAGCAACAACTGCTCACGAAAGAGACATTAATGTTTAAAGAGACTCGTTACGTTATTTGTTTCTCAACTGAATCGCGCACGCTTATCGTGTGCTACGTAAGTGTGACTTCGGCACCGCCCATTGGGGTACTGCCGACAGCAGCCAACATACCTGTATAGAAGAGAAGGCAGCCTCAGATTCAGTGAAATATTTTGTTTATGGCAGCAAGGACATTAAAAACGTTGCTTGTGAGCTAACAGTAGTTTCTCATACTTTCAGATATAACATCAGTTGCATAAGTATGGATTGCAGAAATGAATTTCCCGAGGAATTTCTCCGTGACTCTGATTTAACTAAGAATATGACATGTGGTGGAAGTAAGGCAGAAGCTATTGTCAAAAAGGTTTTGGCTGCAAAAATTGTTCAGAAGTTCATTGATGTCTTGAAGAATTCAGCTAAATTGAGCAACTTCTTCTCTATTGCAGCTGACGCCTGCAACCACAAAAACAGCGAGATATTCCCTCTAGTTATAAGGCATTTTGGCCCTGAGGAGGAGATGAAAAATAGGCTTATAGACTTCACCGAACAAGCTGATGAAACAGGCAATCGAGCTCACAGTCTAATCGAGTGTTTACTGATTTTCATAAATTAGGTGTAAAGAACGTGACTGCATAGTGTGCAGGCAACGCAAATGTAAATAATGGAAGCCTGATTCTGTGTTTAAACTGCTTTTGGACCATAAATCACATCCAGCGTAATGCGACAAAAAAAGCGTGTGTTCTATTAGATGTAAATACTGAAATGCTCGTCTTGAAAATATACACATCAAAAAAGTTTTGCATCATCTCGGTTCCGAGAGTTCCGGAACCTGTACAGAAAATTGGAATAGAGAACAACATAAACATCATTTCCGCCCTTTTTATTGCTCGTGAAAACCACACATTGCATGCTGTACCATCATACAGCGAGATCTTGAGAGGTGGTGGTCCAGATTCCTGTATACACCGGTACCTGTAATACCCAGTAGTACGTCCTCTTGCATTGATGCATGCCTGTATTCGTCGTGACATACTATCCACAAGTTCATCAAGGCACCGTTGGTCCAGATTGTCCTACTGCTCAACAGCGATTCGGCATAGTCCCTCATAGTGGTTGGTGGGTCACGTTGTCCATAAACAACCATTTCAAATCTATCCCAGGCATGTTCGATAGGGTTCATGCCTGGAGAATATGCTGGCCACTCTAGTTAAGCGATGTAGTTATCCTGAAGGGAGTCATTCACAAGATGTGCACGATGGTGGCGCGAATTGTCGTCCATGAAGACGAATGCCTCGCCAGTATGCTGCCGATATTGTTGCACTGTCGGTCGGAGGACGGCATTCACGTATCGTACAGCCGTTACGGCTTCTTCCGTGACCACCAGCGGCGTACGTCGGCCCCACATAATGCCACCCCAAAACAGCAGGGAACCTCCACCTTGCTGCACTCGCTGGACAGTGTGTCTAAGGCTTTCAGCCTGACCGGGTTGCCTCCAAACACGGCTCCGACTATTGTCTGCTTGAAGGCATATGCGACACTCATCGGTGAAGAGAACGTGATGCCAATCCTGAGCTGTCCATTCGGCATGTTGTTGAGCCCATCTGTGCTGCGCTGCATGGTGTCGTGGTTGCAATGATGGACCTCGCCATGTACGTCGGGAGTAAAGTTGCTCATCATGCAGCCTATTGCGCACAGTTTGAGTCATAACATGACGTCCTGTGGCTGCACTAAAGGCATTGTTCAACATGGTGGCGTTGCTGTCAGGGTTCCTCCGAGCCATAGTCCGTAGGTAGCGGTCACCCACTGCAGTAGTAGCCCTTGGATGGCCTGAGCGAGGCATGTCATCGACAATTCCTGTCTCTCTGTATCTCCTCTATGTCCGAACAACATTGCTTTGGTTCACTCCGAGACACCTGGATACTTTGCTTGCTGAGAGCCCTTCCTGGCACAAAGTAACAATGCGGACACGATTTAACCACAGTATTGACCATCTAGGCATGGCTGAACTGCAGACAACACGAGCCGTGTACCTCTTTCCTGATCGAATGACTGGAACTTGTAATATCTCTTTATATTCGATGAATTATTCTGATACAATACTACCCTTGAATGACGTTTACTAATTTTCTATATTCATACTCGCAGAATCCATGCACAAAGTAATTTCATACAAGAGCTATGCCATGAGCGCATAATTACTCTTTGTAGTACTCTCTCTGGTGGTTGTTAGAAAAAAGCTTCCGAGATTGTCTTCGTACCGATTAGCCTGAGTTTGGTTTGAAGAATCGTAATCTGAATATTGAGATTTATGACAAAAGATAACTGAGACGAAATTGTACGATTAAAAGGGAAATATATATATTGCTCCTTCATACAAAAGGTGTGTATTTGACATTTGAGAATTAATGATATTCATCGATATGTTGCGTAGTTGTTAATCAGAAGGGAACTTCCGAAAGACTGGATACGAACCTGCATTTAATAATCCAAGAGCTCCGTTACTTCTTCGGAAGGTTAAACTTCAGCAAAGCCAAATATCCGCTTGATCTGAGGTTTCCCGACTGATTATACAATGCTCCCAAAACTATGCACAATTACAGAGCCTCCACCAGCTTGAACAGTCCCCTGCTGACATCCAGAGTCCATGGATTCATCAGGTTGTCTCCATACCTTTACACGTCCATCCACTAAATACAATTTGAAACGAAACTCGTCCGACCAGGCAACATGTTTCCAGTCACCAACAGTGCAATATCGGTGTTGACCGGCCCAGGCGAAGGATAAACCCTTGTGTCGTGCAGTCATCAAGGATACACAAGTGGGCCTTCGGCTCCAAAAACCCGTATCGATGATGTTTCGACGAATGGTTCTCAAGCTGACACTTGTTGATGGTCCAGCGGTAGGTATGATTTCTCCGCCCACCAGCCATTCCCGCCCTAAGGTTCGCATCCCAAAATCTCTGGACAATTGCGAGTACGTTATGCTCCGAGATGACACTGTCTGTGCTCCCCTCCAACCTCCATATACCGGCCCGTACCGATTTCTCTGGCGCTCACCCAACACCTATGACATCCAGATGAAAGATTCAGCTGTTACAGTCTCTCTCAACAGACTTAAGTCCGCTCAAGTCGAGCCTTCTTCTACCCCCCTTCAGGCCATGACCACTCCACTCACTGTCGTGGCAAACGACCCTCCGACCACTCCGTCCATGTCGGACTTACACACTTGATCCAGTAACTTCCAGCTCCAATCGTGGAGCTCTCCTCTAACCTCGCCCTCTACTCTCACGCACTCCTTCGAGTGACAACATGCTCCTCACGTCGATCTTACCTACGATCATGGCCTCGCCGCCGGGCCCTTCGCCGGGCCCTTCGACCTCTCCACCGTCGCTTGCCTTGCCCTGTCGAGGTTTCTCACGCCCCCCCCGCCCCCATCTTGAATGTGCCCTCGCTCGAGGTGTTTGTGCCTATCCCCCTGAACATAATCCATGACATCTCAATAATACTGTGCGATTATACACTGTTCGTTGTGTGTTTTGCTTCATCCAGTGCTCATGACACAACCTCCGCCATTCCCTGCCAGCTGGTGAAACGTGTTCCCCTCCCCTTCGATGTAGACCTGGACATGCTTCTTGTGTTCGCCATGCCCACCGGAGACATTGTCGTCATCGCTCTGTTCCACCCACAAACTGCCGGCCTACCTGTTGCCGCTCGACCAGCACACCCAGTATGACGCCCGGCTTTCTTCAACGACTTCCAGGTCCAGTGGCTGAACCTTCCTTCATGACATCCACCCACATAGCTCCCCGACAACGCTGTTGAGCTGACTATGGTCCAGCTCCCGTGGACCCACCAACATCGATATGCATTCATCTTTGGACTCTAAGCATTATCTTTGGCTGTTCCGCCATGTTCAGTTCAGTTCTTTGTGATCATTGTATGTGTTAGGGTTAATAAATGAACTATTGGTAAATTGGTGTGATCATTGGTGCAACCAACCTGGTAATACTCCTCACACATTTCAAAGTTTGTCATGAAAAGAGAGGAGAAAACATTGTATGCAGCATCTGTATCAGTTTGTGACAATACTTCTGCCCAAGATGGGTTAGTCAGTGTGAAACCTATCTGGTTGCAGTTTTTGGGAGAGTGAGAATTCTGTTATACATATGATGTACTCTTTTTGTGTGTATTGGACTGTGAACACCTTAATAATAAGTGTGTTATGATCAGATATTCATAGGTCAATATTCAAAACTTCTGTATCTGGGCTTTCTGTATTTGAAAATACATTATCTATAAGGCTTTTTGAAATGTTTGTTACACTTGTAGGACTGTTTATATTAGAATGTAGGTTGAAACTGTGTAGAACATAGAGGAATTTAATTGTAAATCAACTATCTACCAACATATTGACATTAAAGTTGTCACATACAATTATTGACGAATTTTCATCGTGTAAGATGCTCAACAGTTCTTCAATCTTATTTTTAAAAAATTCTGGTTCATAAATTATAAGATACAATAAGGAAAGGCAGACCTACATTTATAGCATTTGTAAAGTTAGAGAAACCTTTTGTCAATGTTAACTGGTTTAATGCAACTCTCCATGCTACAATATCCTGTACAAATTTCTTCATCTCTGAGCAACTACTGCAACCAACATCCTTCTGAATCTGCTTAGTATATTCATCTCTCGGTCCCCTGCTTTGATTTTAACCCCCCCTCCCCCCCACCCCCACGCTTCCCTCTAATACTAAACTGGTGCTCCCTTGATGCCTCAGAATGTGTCCTACCAACTGATCTCTTCTTCTAGTAAGTTGTGCCACAAATTCCTGTTCTCCCCAATTCTGTTCAGTATCTCCTGATTAGTTACATGAATAGCCATCCAATCTTTAGCATTCTTCTGTAGCACCACATTTCGAAAGCTTCTATTCTTTTCTTGTCTAAACTATTTATCGTCCATCTTTCTCTTCCATACATGGCTACACTTCAGACAAATAACTTTGGAAAAAAAGTTAGTAGCCCTTAAATTTATATCCCAGGTTAAGAAATTTCTCTTCTACATGAAATGCTTTTCTTCCCATTGCCAATCTACATTTTATATCCTCCCTACTTTGATCATCTTCGTTTAATTTGCTTCCGAAATAGCACAACTCATCTATTTTTTAACTGCCTCATTCCCTATTCTAATTCCCTTGGCATCACCTGATTTAATTTGACTACATTCCATTATCCTCCTTTTGCTTTTGTTGATGTTCATCTTATATCCCCCTTTCAAGACAGTGTCCAGTCTGTTCAACTATTCTTCCAGGTCCTTTGCTTTCTATGAGAGAATTACAATGTCGTTGGCAAACCTCAAAGTTTTTATCTCTTATCCATGTATTTTAATTCCTACTCCTGATTTTTCTTTTGTTTCCTTTACTGCTTGCTCAATATATAGATTGAATAATACTGGGTATAGGCTACAACCCTGTCTCACTCCCTTCTCAATACACGTAAGTTTTGCCCACCGTGTTCATCAGAAAAAGAGTAACACACACCGCTCATTCACACAAGAAATCATATGTCACATGAGTACCAACTCCAGCTGCTCGGGTCTGAATGCAGCTATCACATGGGATGGAGCAGCAGTCTGGAGGGGGTGTGGAAGATTAAGGGGTAGCAGTGTATGGGTGAGGGGAGAGAGAAATGCTGTCTGACAGTGTGCACAGGGACTATAATGCCAACAGGCACGGTGTTGGAAGGCTGTGGGGCAGGGAAGTGGGGAGGTGAGGAAACAGAGCAAAAAGGGAAAGGAGGGAAGGGGAAAGATGGGCCAGTTTGTTGGCAGAGGGCCCACAGGCAGGGTGGGAGACAAGAATGGGGAGGAGGTGATGGGACGAGGGAGTGGAAACTGTTGGTTGGAGGTTGTGGGGACAGCAAATTACTGTAGACTGATGCCAGGATAATTATAAGAGCGAAGAATGTGTTGCAAGTATCACTGCTACCCCCACAATTAAGAGAAGCTGGTGGTGAAAAACAGGATCCAGATGGCTTGGGTAGCGAAGCAGCCACTGAAATTGAGATGTTATTTTCACCTGCATGTTGTGCCACAGTTTAGCAGTGGTGATACATCATGATGGAAAGCTGGTTGGTAGTCATACCAATATTAAAACCCATGCAAAGATTGCAGCAGAGCAAGTATATGACATGGTTCTTTCGCAGGTGGCCCAACCGCTGATGGGATATGAAAACTTGTGACAAGACTGGAATTGAAGTGCTGAGTGGATGTATTGGACAGGTTTTGCACCTGGGTCTTGCACAGAGATATGATCCTTGTGGCAAGGTGTTGGGATTAGGAGTGACAGAGGGATGGACCAAGGTGTTGTGGAAGTTGAGTTGGGGACAGAACACCACTTCATAGCAACCTGTAGTTCCCATTGTTTGATGTTATGTACCTTAGGTGCACTGCTCCAGAAGATAATTCTATAAGACAGCAGGAAGGCAAAACATACAAAATAAACCAACACTCTGGTCCTTATGTCGATACAATGGGAGGTGCTTCTAAGGGCGTAACATACTGAACTCAGTTTCTTGATTAGTATATTCATGTGTTGGCTACAGTTTGACTTTTATCCATCTGGACTCCATGGAATTTTACACTTTGTGCTTCATTCACTGTAAGACCTTTAATGTGTACTTGTGGTGTTAAAAAGTATTTGTTGTTTGTTTGAAATTTCATAATGTGTGTCATTGTGATGTTCAGACTTAAACTGTTAGCTGCAAATAACTTATTTACATGTAAAGGTATGATCTGCATTGCGTTTGCCAGTGTTGAGTTTGGACTCTTGATTAGCATGCTGGTGTCATCAGCAAACATTACAATTTCAAACTGAAATTTAAAGTCATTGGAAGAGGTTACAAAATAGTGTGGGTCTCATAATGATCCCTGTGACACTTTGCATGTAAAGTTCCTGCATTCTGCTTTAATGCCTATGGTAGAGTCTGTATTGAGTACCTCTGCTTGCTGTTATGGAGGTAAGACTGCGTTTGTGGAAGAACGATGGCATTAATGTGTAATACTTTATGTCACTAGTTGGCTTTTTCAAAATGGCATTGATGGGACAGTTAGGTATAAATTGCTCCAATACAAGTAACGTAAAATTTAGTAACAATTGGAATTTGCAATACAAGGAAAGGTGTACAATGCAAATGTTTTAAATGTTGGTTTCAGAAAACTCTTTCAAAATAAACTTAAAATTTTGTGGACTACTCATGATTGTCAGATGCTTATGTAACAAAAATTTGTGATAAAAGTATATGATCATTATCAGAGACAAGGATTCAATAATTCAGTTGTTACAGGGTGATAATGAAGCACTACAAATGAAATGTGCTGCTTTAGAACAAAAATGCAAAATAGTTTAAAAGTGAACAGAAATAACTGTTTTAAAACATTTAGCTCATATATATACAAGAAATGTTATCATGTCCTGGAGAGGCAGCTGAAAACAGGACAATTACCTGTGACTGCAGAAATGTGTGGAGAGATCATGCATCCATCTGCAGCTGCTAAAATGCCTGAACAGGGAATACAATAAGCAAAAAACTGCTAAGTTTTTTCAGTTAAGGTACTCTGCATGTTACACTGATGGGCCGGATGTGTAGTGTTACAAAAAGACCACCTGAGGCACTCTACTGAATTTCTACTAGTACCTACTCCTGCTCCTTCGCACAGCGATGTCTCTTGCACATTTTTTGCTACTGAAGAATTGCGACAGGAGAACTGACTGACTGCAGCTGACTCAGGCTCCAAATCGCTCAGACTGACCCCTGGGTTATTGGAACACCCAGTTTAAATGCTCTACAGTGATTTGCATTTCATGTGTCACCTCCCAGGGCTTACACACTTGTTTCTCTTCAAGGGCATTGAACTGTGTGGTCAGATCACATGTATGTGATCCTATGATCTCCTGATTTCCATTCTAGCTAGTCCTGACATTTGTGCCCTGGTGCTGTTGCCATGCAGAGAGTGGTATGCAGGTGTCTCAAGATTCATGTTTGTCCATATCCACTTCCATTTTAGGCCACACGCCTCGGTAGCACTAACAAGTACAAACTCCCTCGGCTTGCTTACGGGCTTCGCTGTTTCCTCATAAAATTCATTTTAAGCACTTCTGCTTGCTTTGAATCCCTATTCATGAAACTTGCCACCCCAGTAGTATTCCAAAAGATTTCTTCTCCTCCTACTTTTACTTTCCAATTATTTCCTTCTTAGATACATGCCAATCATTTTACATTTTTTTGTAAGTGTTTCCTCTTTGTGGAACATCTTTAATATTATAACATGTAAACTCTCACAGTTCTTGAAAACAACATGCACATCTGTATAACAATACATAGCATTACCCAACCATTTCTTTCTACAAACTATTCTGCATCTTACATCTACAGTCTTTTATGGCCTTAAGGCTTTATTTACACCAGTCATGTCACTTATCTGTTCTAAGCACAGGGTTCAACATATCTACACCACATGTTTCTCACTTACACACACCCAGCCACAGCAGTCATCCTCAAAAGTCCTTTGTCCTAGTTTAAAGCAGTCTCTACAATGTTTACAATAACCACACATACAACACATCATTATTATTATGCCTGTGCCTGAGCCTGTGTATCTCCATACTGAGTGAGAGTTAAGTGATCAGCCTCCAAACACAGCTGCCTGTTGGTACTCAATCTCATCCTGGAGTTGATCCAATTTATAGCCAGTCACTTTCAAATAACCCAGCCGCCCCACCACACAATCAAGAGGTAAATTAAAATTGAGGTGGGGTGTATTTTTCTTTTCCTTATCTAATATACAACAGTCTAAATCTATTCTTAAATTATGTTGATGTCATCTTGTTGTATGATGGTTCTAACAGTATGTTCTGCTTGGAAAAGTGTCTGGACTCTACAGCCCCCACATTTGTCTAAAAACCTCAATTTTCCTGTGTTTCTAAGGACTACCTTATATGGCTTTTGTCCATTTCAGATTATCATTAAGCCCTAATATTACGGGGCAACAAAAATTCATTCAGTGCTTTGTGTTTGTGTCCATTGAGTTTTGTTTAGTATAACTATGTTCTGTGTACAATCCTGTGATATTTTTCGAGTTTGCTGCAACACTCTCACCTCACACATTTTGTAGTCATAGGTCAATAGTAATACAATTATTTGCTTACATATCCTCTGCTTTACACCTGTTCTTTTGCAGAGTAACTGGTCGTTACGTTGGCATACTGTTGCTTAGCACTAGCTGTGATTAATATGTCCTCTTCTGGAATAATTCGTATGAACAAATGTTTTGTAGAATCTATTTCTATTGGTAAAGGCTATATTTTATACTTAGTATTTGGCTTGCTATCAACTAATGGAATATTGAGGACTTAACTGAAGATATTAACCACTACAAATACATCTAAATCAACTAGTTGCAATAACTGGTACCCACTGTCTTCCTTCAGTCCAGTAGAAAATCTTTTATCTTTTATGTGATTTTTAATCAGCTCTAGATAATTACCAATTTGAATTGGATTGATTGTGTGAGGTTCAAGGAATTCCTTCTGAGCATTTACAATAGCTGTGATTAACAATTCCAACTCCCATTCTAACTCATTAAAGATACTGGTAAGCTGGATCAGTCACTCATTCATGATGATTAGTATGATGGACCTTATAATTCTCCTATTTTTAGATTATGTTCTCTACTCTCTGTGATGACCTTCTCATTTCTTTCTATTGAGCCCACCATTTGATTTATACTGTTGAGGGTTGTTTTGACAATTGTTGCTTGTTCCTTACATAGTTTTGAAAAGTTCATTGTTATTCTTCCTACACATTTATTCTGGTTTTGAAATATGTGGCATGCTCCTCATCACATGTTCCAAACAGAACTTTACTGACCTCACCTACAAAGTTCATACACCTCGCTTGGGTCTATTCTCATGTGTGCCTAGCTGGCCAGGTAGTTCCTGGGATCACTCTATTTGGCCTGTGGACCATTGTAGTGCATGTCTTGTTCTGCTACATTCTGCCTTACCCATGTTAATGAAGGTAGATTTTTGTTCAACAAATTTGACAGCTTGCTTGGCTATTTGTTCAAACTTATCTTTATAACCTTAAGAGTAAGATAACTAACTACAAGCCAAGTGACTATAGTTAGCTTGTCACACACACCATAATGAAGACCAGACTGTGGTGTCACTGCCAGACACCACACAGCCTTTAAATTGGCCGCGGTCCGTTAGTATACGTCGGACCCGTGTGTCGCCACTATCAGTGATTGCAGACCGAGCGCCGCCACATGGCAGGTCTAGAGAGACTTCCTAGCACTCGCCCCAGTTGTACAGCCGACTTTGCTAGGGATGGTTCACTGACAAAATATGCTCTCATTTGCCGAGACGATAGTTAGCATAGCCTTCAGCTACGTCATTTGCTACGACCTAGCAAGGCGCCATTACCAGTTACTATTGAGAATATGAACAATGTACCATCAAGAGGGATGTTCACTATTTATGGATTAAAGTTAAGTATTCCAGCAGCTATGTACGTTTTTTGCTAAAGTCTAATTTCTTTGTCCTGTTCCAGACCTCACGCCAGCCTACGTGAGCTAAAACGGGTGCCTTTCGGCTTCCTCTCAAAACCGGTGTTGGCTCTCCTGCCAACCCACAACACAGACAATGACTTAAATTAGACAAGTTATATTTTGTGATGTCTCTCCAGAGAACTTACCTGTCATAGCAAAACTGTCATCATCACCATCGTGATGTACATGTTATTTGTAATTTTTCCTATAATTAGAAAACTGCTTAAGATGATTTGCATGAACCTTCATGTAATGCCTTCCTTTTATATTTATGCATCAGGATTGTTTACCTCCATTACCAAGTACAGGCCTCTCCTTTGGCTATCTAATTTGTGCCATTGTTTTCTGCATACATTCTCATTGTATAATAGTACTTTATATCCTGGTCACAAATTTACTGGATGATGGTGTCTATAATATTGTTATTCATATTTCTCCTTGCACTTTATCTTCTTCTTCTGTGCACCTTGGTGCATGTACTGCATTTGGTATTTCAGTTGTAAGACATAATCATTGTGGTTAAATAACACATCTACAGGATTCTTTTGCAATGTTTCTGGTATACTACACATCTGTCCTAAGAATAATTCGGGTGGTATGTGTCCGATTGAGCTGTGTGGTGTGGTGATGTACGCAAATACAGTATATGGAATTAAAGAGCCCCCTTCTGTCTGTGCCCTCTTCATGAAATGTTTGCAAATTATGTGTTAATGTGCAGTGACTTCTCTTTAGTACTCCATTAGTTTGCAGATGATAGGCAGTACTCTGTAGTACTGTGCATAACAACTTGCAAAAAGATTTCATTGTCTCTCCAACAAAACTGCTATCCGTATCACGCAGCAGTACTATGGGAATACCAAATATCAATATTATTCTCCCTACTACTACATTCACTACGTTATCAGTATCCTGCCACTCTATCTGTTCTGCCCCTACAAATTTGGTTAGCTCATCTTGGAACCTTAACAAATAGCAGTTTCCATCATTCGTGACATTTAAAGGTCTGACAGTGTCAATGTAACAAAGTTCAAAAATCTATTCTGGTGTCATCATCTGCTCAAAAGACATTTGGATCTTGAGTTATGTCTTTCAAATTTTCCAAAAACTTTCACAATTTAGTATCTTCTGAAATATGATACTTTCAAATTTTTTCATAAGTACAGCATACCCCTTGATGTCTTCCTATTGGTAAATTAGAAATTCTTTCACATTCCTATCCTTTTCTGCCTTGAATAATTCCTGCACCAGTTTTTCCTCATTTAGCATTTGTGTACCCACCTCACAGGTTTTTTCTCTAACAGTCCTCTGCCTCATTTACCAGTTGTACCTCTCATATTCTGGATGAAGCATCTGCTGTCTAGCTTCTTTACCCCCTTTAAACAAAGTTTCACTGTCATACTCCTCCAGTTTCAGCTGATACTTCATTAATCTTGATGATGGATTGGAGACCCTACTGATCCATGTCAGTGGCTTATGGTTAGTACATACTTTGAATTTTCTACCGAATACATAAGGTCTTAAACATTTCACTGCCAAACATATGGCTAACATTTCTTGTTCTCTTGTACTGTGTCCTTCTTCACACTTATTTAAAGTGCTAGAAATATAAGCCACTGATAAGTCTTTACTTAATTTACCTTGGCCAAGTGCGTTCCCATCATATTCTGGCTCATGCCTGTTGTTACAATGAATTCATTACTGAAGTCTGGGTATTGCAGTACTGGTGGCATAATGCTTCTTCCTGTGCAGCATACCAATTGTATGCTACCTCTTTCTTCAGTAGGTTATACAACAGTTTTGCCACTTCACTGAAATTACGGATAAACCATCCATAGTACCCGCCAAGTTCTAGGTATGCTTTTAATTGCATTGTGGTTTTTGGTAACAGATAATTCTCTACCACAGAGAGTTTAGTGATCTGAAGCATCAGCCAGGTGATTGTGAGTACGTTACATAGAAATGGCACCTATTTCCGCAGAAATTTGCATTTGTCAATCCATAATTTTAATTTTTATTTCCTAAATATTTTGAATAATTCCTCTAGCCTGCTATTGTGTTTTTGCAAAGACAGTCTGAAAACTCCAATGTCATTAAGTAAATGAACACTTTTTCTCCCAGTTGACCTATTAAAAATGGAATTCATTAATTTTGAAAGGAGCTAGGTGTCATTTTCAGTACCATTGGCATATGATGGTTACTGTAATGCTCATAGTTCATGCTAAATGCTTTCTTATCCACATACCTTTCATCTAGTAGCTCTTGGAAAGATTCTTCAGTGAAATCAAGACTTGAAAAATATTTTACCTTGCCTAACCTATCAAAAATTTCATCTCTTCTTGGTAATGGGTATACTGCATTCAACAAAATGTCATTTAAGCTTTAGTAATCAGCTTCTATTCGCCATCTGTGATTTACATTCACATAAATATTTTTATATAATGTAATGAGAGGAAATTTCAAGAACTTTCACTTGGAATTATTATGTCTTCTTTCAACATTCTATTTCTTTTTGCAAGGCCTCCTTCATTCCACTTGTTAGATGCAATACAGTCAGTTATTGATTATAGTGTATTTGGGCAGCAGTGTTATTCAGCGCTTTAGCACATCTGCATAAGTTAACTAATCTCCATCTAAATGGAACATGTTAACTAATCTCAATCTAAATGGAACATGTCATTATGGGCATTTACCTATTCCTGTAATTCTTATGTTACCTCAAGAAAGAGGTTTTCTACTCTAAGATTTTCTCTTAGCCGTGACTTGCTTACAGTTTTATCACTTCTGATTTGTCTGACTTTCACCTCTTCTTTTCCTATCCGTGGTATCTCGTCTGCTTTCAGCCCTTGCATATTAATCACTGGAACTTATGTGTTCAATCTGTTTCATATTATTTAACTTATATTTTGTGCTGTTTACAATGAATCAACATGTTTATCCCTATTCAGTGGTATAGGGCTACATTAAAATACAGATTTCTCCAGTCCTATGTATGTTATCTACATTTTGTGCTTCCAAAATTTCTTCTTCTCTTTATCCTCTGTATGTTTGAGTGAGTGAGTGTGTGTGATGCATTTTTTTGTTATATGGTAGCAACAGAGCATCTGGCTGTCTGATTTGGTAGTACCAGAGTAGCCAATGTAGCTTTCCTTGTCCAGGCAAAGAGAATGTACCATTTTGGTAGTCATTTGACAGTAGCTAAGTTGGTGGTGGAAAGTACTGTCTGGTCTCTTCTGGCTACATGTGGAAAGTTTGTTGAAGGTTGAGTGTGCTCTCGGTTTCTTACATTTTTCAGAGCTTAGTCATGAGTATATTTTTTGTATTTAGTAAGTTTTTCCAGTCCTTTCTTTGTGTAACCAGAACATTTGGTAAATTATTCTCATGAGTGTATTTCATTTTGTCTACTTTTCATTTCATTTCAGTTTTAAGGTTGTGTAGCTTTATTTATACCATATGGTGGTAATTTCACTGTGTGTAATTTCTGTACCATCTCGTATAAGTTTTATTATTAATCCACTTGATGTTTTACTGCTCTTTGTGTCTATATCCTTTACATATTTTATGTTCTTGAAGTTTTCATATACATAATTTTGCTTTGTTGTTGAATATTCACAGAATTTGGGGTTGTTTCATGGAAGTGTAGCTTACTTTCATGGAGAAGGTGGTGCGGATATATTTCTTCAAAAATGGTTCAAATGGCTCTCAGCACTATGGGACTTAACATCTGAGGTCATCAGTCCCCTAGAACTTAGAACTACTTCAACCTAACTAACCTAAGGACATCACACACATCCATGCCCGAGGCAGGATTCGAACCTGCGACCGTAGCGGTCGCACGGTTCCAGACTGAAGCACCTAGAACCACTCGGCCACAATGGCTGGCTAAATTTCTTCATTGGCAAGTGTTCCATAATGTTTGTATTCACAATAATTAAATCACAGTGATGAAGATGAATTTCTGAACCTTTGACTTATTGTCATGAGCAAAATTCTTTCTATCTCTATTCTTGTGTATGTGTGAATCATGTAGTATTTTTGTGTGAACTACCCACGTGACATTTCCATGCATGCCTAAGGTTTCCTTTTTTATTTATCACTGCAGTATACCTCAACACTAATAATAATAATAGTATAAGTGAGGTAAATAATTAAATAACAGGCAGCATCATATCATACTTTAAAATAACTTCGTGAATTTTTAATATGATGTAATAATAATGATAGTATAAGTGAGATAAAGAATTAAATAACAGGCAACATCATATTGTACTTTAAAATAACTTCATGAATTTTTAATATGATGTTTTATTTGAATGAATTGTTTTAAACTGTAATTACTGTTCTCAGACGAACACCTCCCCTGTTGTAAGATTATTCTAATACATCCAACCTGGTATTTCTAAAGTGCAACTGGTAGGCTTTATACTTCTAGATCTTTGTCTGAGTACCTCATATTTTTTTTTTTTTGTTTGTTTAAGTTTAAGCTCCTGATTGCTCTGAATTAGTTATTATGTGTAATTAAAGTGTTCCCATATGCTCATTCTGTCTATTCATTTGGATCCTTTTGTTAATATTAGCACGTTGGTAATGCTTACCAATTCAGTGATTAATTCAGTTATTTTTCTTATAATCAATTTTTCTAATTTTAAATAGACTGGATGGCAACTCGGAAAGTTTTGTGGCACACAGAATTTACAGTAGATTGCAAAATTCCACGCTGGCTACTTCCCCCTAGTTTCTACTTGCGAATCACATTCCAGTTAACCAGTCACCCATTAATAATCATTTCCTCTGACACTGTCCATTTTCCACTTGCACCAATGCTTGTGGGACATACAGTCCTTTCTGTATTTCTTGCCAGGGTACCATTGCTTCCATTACTTGCAGAATTGTGTCAATCATTTGACAATTTTTTCTTGTATTTGCCCTACATCTGTCATGGTACCTTCACATTTACAACTACAATTTTGTAGACTTCTTCCTTCAGTACTTTCCCGTGTTATGGTGTCAACTGCTTCCCATTCCTTCCTCTTGTGATCTGCAGCCACTAACCCTGTTTTCTGTCATGGCTGTTTTTAACTTTCTCGGCTCATGGCTCCATTTGGGTATGAGTTTACTTCTGTCAGGTTGGTTCTGTTATTGTGAGAAACTTTTATTCAGTCTAGTTTCTATGTCCTCAGGTGAAACCACTTTATTCTGTCTGGTGGCATCTTCCCCATGGCGGGTCGCATACCTGACCTTGTTGTGCAGTGACTGGCATTACGGGCTCCTTTCGACTTCTCTGCTTGTTGCATCAAAGTTCCGTTGCATCAAAGTTCCATTTTCAGTTGAACAGACCTCTACTATGTTCATAGCTCTGTTTTGTGTGCTTACAGCTCCCATAGTCTGTACACAATTATTTTTTGACTTTGTGACATCGACTAGTCATTACAAGTTAAGTGGCTTAAAGGTCTCCACTTGACTGTCTCCAATATTAATGAAAGTTTTGCAGCATGTACACACAGAGCTTAGATGAAGCATTGCTAGATTTGAGTTCCATAAGTAGTATGGTTGGGGCACTAGCCATCTTTCAGTAATGGCTAGTTTTTTGACATTGCAACATAAAGGAATAAATCATCAACTTCCTTTTATCATTGCTCAGTATCTACAGACCTCTCATGCTAAAACTTTTAGGGTATAATAGCTTAGTTTTAGAACTAAAGATCACATCATGGTAAACTCATAATTATGTGCTATTAAAGTGGCTCGTAATTCTTGTCATTATAAATTTTGACTGTATTTCATTGGCTTTTATCTGCTGGAACAATAATTTTCAGAAGCAGATTCTTTACTCACCTGCAGTCCGTCAAAAAAAACTCTGCAAGTGGCACCTAGATTGCTCAAATAATAACTGAGTCATCTAAGTTGAAAGCCTACTTAAAAATTTAACTACTCAATTTTGGCAAATTTTCAAAAGGTCATATCTCGAAAGGGATCATGCAGATCTACTTTTTATGGGAACCATTGAAAAGAGCTAATTTTATTTGATCAGAAGAAGTTGTTTTTATGTTAGCAACAGACAAATTTAGTGGCAACAATGCAGTTTAAAAACATTCTTCAATAATGATTCTGAAGCACACTGTTGTGTAGTGAAGAATGTTAAGATTTAATGTATGCTTTTTTAAATGGTATAAAGGCTATTGACATTACTATATAAACATGTTTTTCTGTAAGTAAAAATTATTTCAAGGTGTCTGACAATGGGAAGTAAATATTCAGTTGTAGTTTAATGGCTATCAGAGACATTTCTGTTCCATGTAGATAATCCTATGTGTCATCTGAAAATATACATACATCAACAAGGCTTCAAATATGTCAAAGGATTTTCAGTAGAGCAACAAGAATTACTATACCAAAGAAGTGAAACATGTCCTACTGAAAATGGGCAAATACGTTTTCATCACAAAGCAATACTTTTGGACAAGTATGAATTTCTACAGAAATCGTGTTGTAACCCTCTTGGCGCAAAGCACCATTCTTAAAAAATAGGTTTATGGATTGTTCATGCAGAAACAGAAAAGCAATTGAAAGCTGTGACAAACAGCAATGAAATCTGGTCAGAAGGTCTGTCCAACTTGTAGAAAAACTTTCCAGCAAGAAAAGCAGAGTTATACCCAGCAGAATCACTTGATGCAAGCCTAACTGCCCTCTAAAATTTCAGGGTGTATCAACGAGGGATGCCGAAGGTTATACAAAATGAAAAATTAAGCAAAATTCAAGAGGCAATTGTGAATAACACTGCTGCTGCTGGAGGCTTTGACCCAAAAAATTTTCAAGCACCTTGTACAAGCAGTTTATAAACAGCTGATTATATCTGTAAAGAAGTTGTAATTATCAAGGTGATCTGAAAAATTTCAGATTTTGACGTTAGTACCTCTAAGTTGGACTGTAAAAGAGACACTGCAAGAATCTGGCGTTTCAGAAAGGGTGGTGAAAACAAAAGGCAGAAAATAGTGTATTAGCTCTGCTAAAGAACAGCTGTGGCAAGAAGATTCCAGGTGCTGTAAAACAAAGAAGGGTAACATTGTTTCAAAATGAAAAACTTAGCCGAATTTTCCCATGTAAAAAGGACTGTAGGACTGTGTATTAATTAGAATAGATGGAAACGAAGTATTGAACCAAAAATACCTTCTTCTGGATAATCTGAAAGAAATGTTTGCAGCATATCAACTTCAGCATGGAATTGAAATAGGGTTTTCCAAATTTTGTGAATTCAGGCCAAAATGGTGAATCACCACAGGAATCCACTCATTCTGTGTTTGCACTTTACACCAAATGTAAAATTGATATTTGCAAGTAGTCCAATTAAAGAAGATTACAAGAGCCTGATTGGCAAAACAGTGTTAGATTTGGAATCTAAAGACTGCATGATTCATCAGTGTGGAATCTGTCCAGGAAAAGAACATCTGCAAGAGATTTTAGAAAGTAGTTTTGAAGACAGTGATCCAGATGATTCCATTGAGTTCAAACAGTGGGTGCACACTCATAGAGATACATTAGAAACCAAGCAGATGACCTCTGAGGGTTGTATTGAAGATCTGATTTCAAAAACTGACAAACTTTCCACTCATCATTATACTGCAAAGCACCAACTCAAGCCACCTGAACTAATCATATCAATGGATTTTGCTGAAAATTATTCGCTCATTGTCCAAGATGCAGATCAAGATTTTCAGTGAAGCAAATTTACAGCCATTTCTTTTGCACTTCAGAAATAACATCAGCTGCTGTGTAGTAGTCGACAGACTGAAGCATGACGTAATCACTGTACATACTTTTATTATGAAATCAATAGAAAATCACCTTGGAAAAATCACACATGATTACTACTTCAGTGGTGGGTCAGCAGCACAGCCTGAAAACTTAAAAAAAATTTCTCAATCTTTCCCACATTCAAAGTGATGGTGGAATCTCAGCTGAATAGAACTTTTTTACTATAAGGCATGTAAATCCTCCATGTGATGCAGTTGGGGGAACTGTAAAGTGCCCAGCAGCAAAAGCAAGCCTTCAAAGGCCAACTGAGGACCACATTTTGATAGCAACTGGTATGTATAAATACTGCACAAAGAATATCAATGGTATCCAATTTATTTTTGTAGCAAAATAAGAAATATAATCATCGAAAACTGAGCAGCAAGAAAAGTTAAAAAATGGCTGCACTGCATCAGGAACAAGAAAGAATCTCCTCTTTGTACCATTAAGTGAAAAGTACGTTCCAGTGATACAAATGTTGTATGGCAAATTTTGACCACAGTCAAACAAAAAGTTTTTCGCAGAAATGTTGCAGCCTTACAAACAGGCCAAAATATGGCTGGTATTTATGATGGAAAATGGAGGGTTGGTAATATCTCTGAAGTTTCAGATGATGAAAATGATGTCTTAGTCAGTTTATGCACAACAATAAACCTGCACATTCATTCTACTGGGCAGCAAGGTATTGTGGTTGTTGGATTCCAGATCAACATATTATTTCTGTCATTCCAGCTCAGCCACAAGAATGGGCCAATTTTATAGCTTGCTATAAACAACTGTTATTGTTAATAATGACACATTTCAGCAACTGAATTAATGAATGAAAATATTATGATTTGGGAACTATAAAGAGTAAGACCAGTAGTGGCAAAACCACCATGGATCAACACAAGTATGTGACTGTATTTTTCAATGTACCAAAAAATAAGTTTATTTATTCATAATTGCTATATCTCAAAAATAAATATAACTTTTTTGATCCAGCATAGTGAGTTCAGAGGTGCCGGAAAAAGCATATTTGAGTAATTCCTCTTGTGATATCACCTCTTGAAAGTGAGCAAAAATTAATTAATTTAATTTTTGAGTAGATTTTGAACTTAGATAACTCATTTATTATTTGAGCCATCTACGTGCCACTTGCAGAGCTTTTTGACATGCTGACAGGATGTAGATGAGTAGGGAAACAGCTTCAGAAAGTTATTCTTTCAGTTGATACAAGCTGATGAAGATAGTCAAAATTTGTTACAACAAGATTTATGAGCAATTTTGATAGCACATTATGATAAATTTGCCTTAATTTTACCTACAACTGAGCTGTTATACCTCAAACTTTTATCAGGATCACCAAGTTTCAGCATGACAGGTCTCTCAGATACTGTGCAGTTATAAAACAAAGTGATGATTTATTCATTTAATTCACTAAATCAAAACATCAGCCTTTAAAAAAAGGTGGCTAGTGGCCCAACCACATTACTTATGGAGCTGTAATCTAGTCATGCTTCATTTAAGCCCTATATGAATTTCCTGCAAAAATTTCATCAAAACTGAAGATGGTAAAGTGGGAAGTTTATTAAAATACAGGCAACTTGACATGGGTTGACCCATTTGTTCTTACGATTTCACCGCATGTCCACCTCGTGTTTGAATTTCCCCATGAATGTACATCATTTACTTTACATAGTCCCCTATGACTCTGTGTTTTTGCATAAAGTCTTAACCAATTAGCCCCGTGAATAGAATATCCACGTCATTCTCTACTCCTTGAAATATATGTTTTACCTTGAAATCCTTTCATATATATATATATATATATATATATATATATATATATATATATATATATATATATATATATATATATTTATAATTTCACTGTGTCACTGGCTGCTTTGTTGTATCTGTCATTAATTTCCTCTTGGCTGTTGTTTTCTGGGAGTTAACCAGGGGCTCACTGAGCACATTCAAGTAGAGTGTCTCCATTGATTACATTTAAAGCAGACAATGTCTCTGTATTCAGTGTGAGTTGCAGAATGTTCTGGTAAATAGCATGTTGCATATTTTTCTGGTACTAGGAGTGGAGTGGCCTTACACAATTTTGTATCTATTGGACCTGGTTACTTTTTATGTTCCATTACCAGATTTGCTTCTACTGCGAATACCACCTATGCATTCTGGCACTCCCTCAACATGTGAACATGTGACCTGGCATTCTGAAACTAAAACATGTGACAGATTTATTCCTAAACTTGTCTCAATACTGTGTACTGCTAGTTTGTTCAGAGAGAGACTGAAAGGTACTTTATCAAATTGGTTTTTCCTTGTGGGACATAATGGCACTTTCTTAAGCAGATGCGATATGTATCATATCGGATAATGTGATTTCCTCTTCCCTCGCCCTAACTACAGTTTTTATGCCCTCATCATACAACCTCTGTACGAACAGAGCTCGACCCGGCTTCTCGATTAATGTGTAACCGCCCTGTAAACTGGGAGCCTGTAGTACTCTTCGAGTAGCTTCCCTGAATTGGAACCATAATTGGTTAATCCTGGAACCCCAGTATACTGTCATTTCTGACTTTCCCTGGTGACTAGCAAACATGTTGCAAGCATATTAATGAGTTGCTCATCTACTTTGATAATTCTCAACAAATACTGTACAGAAGCCCTGGCAACTCATGATGGTCTGCACTGGCTCCTGGCTACAAGTCTCAAAATCATTAGTTTCTGCCTGAATTCAGGCAGAGTTTTTACAAAAATTCCCTCTTTTGCTATCCCATTAACTCAGAGGCTACAACAGACTGTAACTGAGGGACACTATCTATTAATGAGCAGTTCTCTTAACCGACCTATGCAATTTCCTATGATGGGGATAGTTAATTAACTGCCTCAACTACTGCACACCTGGCATCAAAAAACTGTTTGTTCCTATGTTACTTCCTTGAGAGGGAAATGAGAACGAGACAGTTACCTACAACTACAGAGCCATGTGGAGAGCTTGTAGGTCCTTCAGTAGATGCTAAATGCCTGAACAAGGATGATAATAAGCAAATACTGCTAGATTTTTGTCAAGCAACTTGACAGGTTACATGCAAGGGATGGAAGTAAAGTTCTTAGAGAGGTGTAGTGTTTCACAAATACCATCTGAGTCTCTCTACCAGATTTCTACTAACAGCTACTCCTACTCCATCACACAACAATGTCTCTTCCACATTCTTTGCTCCTGAAGAATTGTGACGAGATGTTCAATGAACTGCTCATGACTGCAGCTCTGAATGACTCTGACTGACCCCTGGCTCACTACAATGAGTATAAATACTCTCCAGGGACGTGCACTTCCTGTGTCACTTCCTGCAGCTGACACCCTCATTTTCCTTTCAAAAGATTCCACTGCTGTGTCCTTGTGATTTGCAGTCTCGCTTGACCTGGCATATGTACCTGGGAGCTGTCGCTGTCCAGAGGGCTGTATTCAGTGCCACAAGACTCGTGTCTGTCCGTACTCACTTCCTTGAAGGCCGCCTGCCCCGGCGACACCACGAGTACACGGCCCCGTTTCGATGCCTGTTGCTTGCTTGAGTGCTCGACTATTGCCTCATCAAATTTCTTACGATGGTTTTTGCTCACTTTGGTTCCCTATTCATGACAATATGCTACACCTAAAAAAATAGGAAAGAACAATTTAGAAACAAAAATTGTGTAGGTAAAGAATAATGCTCTACACTTATCTAAATTGTAACTAAAACAAATGGTTCCTCAAAACTAAACACAAGATCTGCAAACAACAGTTCTGCAGTGACACAAGAATGACTATATGATGGGACCAAAGTCAAAAATTGAATGAGAGGCACACATACAGTGTTTCAAATTTTCTATCAAAATCTGCTAAACAGACCTTGAGTGTTAAACCTGGGGCAAAGTTAAAAAATGAGATAAGCAGCATAGAAAAAGATTGTGCCAATTCTACTAAAAGTGAATGTGTTATTTTCACAGGGGGCTCTAATAATGTTTATCTCAATGAGGCCAGTCCATCTTTAAAAGAAATTGGTAGTTACCTGTTGAATACAAATGTGATAAGGATGACTTTACCTATGAGATTTGATTTGGTGAACAGGTCTTGCGTGAGTAGTGAAATTCAAGAAAACAATCACAGATTATAATGCTTCTGTTCAAAGTTTAAAAACATGAATCTTCTTTGATGACAAAAATTATGAGAACGCTAGTTTCCTATGCACAGACAACACCTGAATTGATTTGGTAAGAAGGGACTTGCATCAGATGCAAAGAAACGTCTTCATGAAATTATGTGTGAAGACAGCTGTTTACAAAAAGACTATTTTTAAAGACACTCTACATGACAATGTAAGCAGTAGTAATTTCATTATGCATTTAAAGACTGGAGTGTGATCAGAAGGAAAGATGAGCAAGCCTAATAACATACAAATTATATTACATCGAATGAAACAATTACTAAATGTAATATGTTTAAATGGACAATGGTTTAAAATTGCAAATACTAATCTCCTTAATAAAATTACAGGCTACAAACTGGCTACCTGATATTAAAAAATTGTACCAGCTACAACACCCTTCAGTGTGTATATTATGCAGTTGTACACTCTCACCTCCAGTATGGGATTATGTTCTGGGGAAATTCTGGAGATGCCATCAAAACATTCAAAACTAAAAAAAAATTATAAGAATAATGGAAGGGGTAGATAATCGCAAATCATGTAGACCATTGTTTCAAAAAAGGATGATCCTGCCGCTTCCTTGCATATATATACTTGAAAATATAATGTACTTAAAGCAAAACTTACATACAAAAAGATCACTCATCACTCAAAATCACACAATACACAGCTATGATACAAGACAAAAATTGAATGTACATGTTCAAAGTGCCAACGCAAAGTTATTTCAAAACAGCCTTATCCATCCTAGTAACAAACTATACAATCCCTTACCAGATACCATTAAACACATAAAAAACATTGGTCACTTCAAATCTAAACTGAAGTCGTACTTGGTTGATCACTGCTTTTACACAGTAAATGAATACCTACAAAACTAAATTTTTGTGTGTTTACCCACTGTAGTCTCATTCAGAACATTTGTATTTACCTCACTGTATATAGTGTAACAACTTTTTTTTAAGTATTCATCATTAATGGATATATTAATGTGTGTTATTATGTACCAAAGTATATTACATGTAAAACTGTTAATATTAACAAAAAAATCCAAATATCTCTTGCACATTGTGCAGCTGTAGATGAAAATGGATCAATAAATCAATCAATCAGTGGGCATGGACAATCTTGCATACCAGTTCAGCCCTTGGTAGACTATGAAATCTGACAGAATTTTGGCCATCTAAGTGTAGAACTTACATTTGAAAGCAGTTGTATAGAACTTAAGTCTATAGCATATTAATCATCAGTATATATCAAATCCCTGAGTTCCATGTAAGTTTGGTATTCTTAGATAATTTGAAACATTGTTACATAAATTAAAAACTAAGAACTGTGTGAGAAGCTAGCCATATGTGCTGACTTTAATATAGATGCAACAACTGATGACAAATTTACTGCCGGCCGAGGTGGCCGTGCGGTTCTAGGCGCTGCAGTCCGGAACCGCGGGACTGCTACGGTCGCAGGTTCGAATACTGCCTTGGGCATGGATGTGTGTCATGTCTTTAGGTTAGTTAGGTTTAAGTAGTTCTAAGTTATAGGGGACTGATGACCTAAGATGTTAAGTCCCATAGTGCTCAGAGCCATTTTGAAGAAATTTACTTCACTTTGAACAAATGGATAGGGGCATACAAGTTAAATCAGAATTTCCATCAACATACAAAGAATTAGGGCAACTTCTTCCACGTGTCTTGACAATATTGTAAGTATTTATAACTACAGCGTAAAAAAAGAATTCTTGAATTAGCAGTTGTTGTAGTCTTCAGTCCAGAGACTGGTTTGATGCAGCTCACCATGCTGCTCTATCCTGTGCAAGCTGCTTCATCTCCCAGTACCTACTGCAACCTACATCCTTCTGAATCTGCTTAGTGTATTCATCTCTTGGTCTCCCTCTACGATTTTTACTCTCCACGCTGCTCCAATACTAAATTGGTGATCCCTTGACACCTCAGAACATGTCCTACCAACCGGTGCCTTCTTCTTGTCGAGTTGTGCCACAAACTCCTCTTCTCCCCAATTCTATTCAATACTTCATCATTAGTTATGTGATCTACCCATCTAATCTTCAGCATTCTTCTGTAGCACCACATTTCGAAAGCTTCTATTCTCTTCTTGTCCAAACTATTTATCATAGTTTCACGTCCATACATGGCTACACTCCACACAAATACTTTCAGAAATGACTTCCAGACACTTAAATCTATACTCCATGTTAAAAAATTTCTCTTCTTCAGAAACGCTTTCCTTGCCATTGCCAGTCTACATTTTATATCCTCCTCTACTTCGACCATCGCCAGTTACTTTGCTCCCCAAATAACAAAACTCATCTACTACTTTAACTGTCTTATTTCCTAATCTAAATGTCATCAGCAAAATTCAAAGTTTTTATTTCTTGTCCATGGATTCTACTCCAAATTTTTCTATTGTTTTCTATACTGCTTGCTGAATATACAGATTGAATAACATCGGGGATAGGCTACAACCCTGTCTCACTCCCTTCCCAACCACTGCTTCCCTTTCATGGCCCTCAACTTTTATAGCTGCCATCTAGTTTCTGTACTAACTGTAAATAGCCTTTTGCTCCCTGTATTTGACCCTTGGCATCTTCAGAATTTGAAAGAGAGTATTCCAGTCAAGTTTGTCAAAAGCTTTCTCTGAGTCTACAAATGTCAGAAATGTATGTTTGCCTTTCCTTAATCTATCTTCTAAGATAAGTCACAGCGTCAGTGTTGTCTCATGTGCTCCACCATTTCTACGTAATGCAAACTGATCCTCCCTAAGGTCGGCTTCTATCAGTTTTTCCATTCGTCTGTAAAGAATTTCTATGGAATCCAAACTGATCTTCCCAGAGGTCAGGTTCTAATGGTTCTTCACACACTATCATATCTCCCATTTCAACTTCATTTATGTCCTCTTCCATTTCCATAATATTTCCCTCAAGTACATCACCCTTACATAGACCCTCTATATACTCCTTCCACCTTTCAGCTTCCCCTTCTTTGCTTAGAACTGGGTTTCCATCTGAGCTCTTGATATTCATACATGTGGTTCTCATTTCTCCAAAGGTCTCTTTAATTTTCCTGTAGGCAGTACTATCTCACCCCTAGTGAGATATGCCTCTACATCCTTACACTTCTCCTGTAGTCATCCCTGCTTAGCCATTTTGCACTTCCTGTCGATCTCATTTTTGAGACGTTTGTATTCCTTTTTGCCTGCTTCATTTACTGCATTTTTATATTTTCTCCTTTCATCTATTAAATTCAATATTTATTTTGTTACCTAAGGATTTCTGTCAGCCCTCTTCTTTTTACCTACTTGATTCTCTGCTGCCTTTACTATTTTATCTCTCAAAGCTACCCATTCTTCTTCTACTGTATTTCCTTCCCTCGTTCTTGTCAATCGTTCCCTAATGCTGTCGCTGAAACTCTCTACAACCTCTGGTCCTTTCAGTTTATCCATGTCCCATCTCCCTAAATTCCCATATTTTGCAGTTTCTTCAGTTTCAATTTACATTTCATAAATAATAGTGTGTGATCAGAGTCCACATTTCCCCCTGGATATGTCTTACAATTTAAAACCTGATTCGCAAATCTCTGTCTTACCATCATGTAATCTATCTGAAACCTTCCAGTGTCTCCAGGCCTCTTCCATGTATACAACCTTCCATCATGATTCTTGAACCAAATGTAAGCTATGATTAAGTTATGCTCTGTGCAAAATTCTACCAGGCAGCTTCCTCTTTTAATCCTTATCCCCATTCCATATTCATCTGCTACTTTTCCTTCTGTTCCTTTTCCTACTATCGAATACCAGTCATCCATGACTATTAAATTTTTGTCTTCCTTCACTATGTGAATAATTTCTTTTATCTCATCATACATTTCATCTATCTCTTTGTCATCTACGGAGCAAGTTGGCATATAAACTTGTACTACTGTGATGGGAGTGGGTATTGTGTCTATCTTGGCTACAATAATGCGTTAATGATGCTGTTTGTAGTAGCCTACCTGCACCCCTGTTTTTTTAATTCATTATTAAAACAACTCCTGCAATACCCCTATTTGATTGTGTATTTATAGCCCTGTATTCACCTGACCAGAAGTCTTGTTCCTCCCGCCACCAAACTTCACTTATTCCCATTATATCTAACTTTAACCTATCCATTTCCCTTTTTAAATTTCCTAACCTACCTGCCCAATTAAGGGATCTGACATTCCATGCCCCGATCCGTAGAACAGATAACGACATCCTCCTGAGTAGTCCATGCCAAGAGATCAGAATGGGGGACTATTTTACCTCCAGAATATTTTACCCCATAGGACATCATCATCATTTAACCATACAGTAAAGCTGCATGCCCTCAGAGAAAATTATGGCTGCAGTTTCCCCTTGCTTTCAGCCGTTTGCAGTACCAGCACTGCAGCAAAGCCGTTTTGTTTAATGTTACAAGGCCAGATCAGTCAATCATACAGACTGTTGCTCCTGCAACTACTGAAAAGGCTGCTGTCCCTGAAAATCACTATCAAAATTAAATTCAGGGTGTACAACAAAAAAATGTAGAAAGTTCTGTGAAGAAAATGTAGAGGTGTTAAATGAAAAATTAAGCCTATCCATGTGATTGGTCAATGAACACACTTCAACATAGGACAACTACAATTGAATTTGTGGATGCACTCGACTAATGCTTCCCTTTTGTAACAGTATTGACTGAGTCTCATAAAAGTAGATAGGAATTAGAGGGTCTAGCAGTACGATGAGGAAGCTGCATATGCAGGCAAAAGCTAATCAGAGTCATGAATTTCTTACTACACACTAATTTTGAGTGCTAAAACAAATCAAAAGCTGTTTTGTCTCTTATAAGTGATGATGTTGCCACTGAAATGGAGAGAAGATGGCCCTCTAAACTAATGGTAAATGGCAAAGTTATTACAGATTCTAGTGCTGTATTCGAATCCTTCAATGACTTCTTTATATGTTGTAATAAAATCTTTGACTGCACACTACCAAATATGAATCCCAATATGCCAGGGAATAGCTTATGTTTTAAGTTTTCCAATGTATCAAACTCACAAGTGAAACTCCCCATCTTATCCCCCCCCCCTTCCCTTCCAAGTTAGTGGTAAAATGGCCCAATGGATAGCCTTTCAAAAACTGAATGCAAATAAAGCATGAACACTGGAAGAAGTTGTGCTGAACTGTGAAAAAGGAAGCAAAACAGAAACAGTGAAGCAAAATAGAAAAAAGCTCACGATGTGCATCAAGTAAACTGCAAGAACCATGGCACTGTGGTTGTGTGGTCATGATGTTGTACCACAAAGTGGGAGATCCATGTTCAAGTGCACTTCATGTTCCAGTCTTTTTTTTCTTTTCCACAAAATTATGAACTTTTTGTCTGTTTGTTGATGTGTGTTTCTCCTTCTGTAGTCTTGGCAATTGTCATGTGAGAGAAATATGTTACTGTTGCAAGTAAATGTGGTCAATAGTGGGAGCAGGCTGGATGCTGCACAGATCACTCACACAAATGAAAGCAACAAATAAACAGATGTGGAATATCCAAGAACAAAGGACAGCAAGGGTCAAAACTTTTAAAATGGAAACAAGAGTCATAATATGTGGTACTTTTGTAGAACAAATAGGAGATACGTATGTCTGGAGGCCTTTTCCTTACCCCCCACTGCTGCAAACAGACACTGCGCCGTGACAGAGGCACGAAGTGAAAAGACATATCAGTGACTGGATGGACAGTCCATTATTTTGTGAAACAAGAAAGAAAAGAAGAAAATGTTGGGCGTAAGAGTGATTTGAACACAGATATCCTGCTTGGCAGGCCAACACCTTGACGACGTTACTGCAACACCGTGGTTACGGTCACTGGCGTGATGGTGCACGTCTGGAGCTTGGACCATTCATGGTATATATGCTGATTATTTTTTCACAGTTGCAGTTTTCATGCTTGATCTGTGTCCAGTTTTTGGCAGGCAATCCATTATGAAAATCATAATGTCCCTATAAAAATTTAAGTCAATGGGTTCTGATGAGTTTCCGATAATAAAAGTGCTCTGATGTAGTATTCCACTGGCACTGTTCTCATAATCAACCAGTCTTTTGATGAGCTACATTTTCCTCATTGATTAAAATATGCATAAGTTTGGCCAGTTCATAAAACTGGGGAAAAAGATAAAATTGGAACTATGGACCTGTCTCATTGTTGCCAATTTTTTTAAAAAGTTTTAAAGAAATTTGCATCTGAGCTACAATTTGTTTCAAGCATTACTTTATGCAATCAGTATGGGTTCAGGAAAGGTTGCAGAACTACCACACAGTAAGTGAATTGTTCATGAAAATTAGCAGCTGTCACAATAATGGAATGTGTGTATCAGGCATGTTTTATGATCTTACGAAAGATTTCTATATGTAAACCAGAAACTAACCAGCTGTGGTTTTCCAGGAAAATTGAGTGTCGTCATGCCTGACAAACAGAAACCAAGGAGTAATTATTAATAACAATAGGAAGAAATTCCTCTTGGGAAACACGCACAATATGGCCTGGATTAACCTTCAATACTAGGGCGACTACTATTTTTGTACTATACTGATATGCCTGCATTGGAGAAGGATGTATGGAGAATTTGAAAGAACAATGAAATTTATCAGTTAATAAAGCAACCCACTATCATTCAGAAATTAAAAAGTAGGAGACTGCAATGGGCTGGACATGTGGCTAGAATGGAAAACAACAGAATCACCAGGAAAGCACTTGAAGGAACTCTCCAGGCAATAAGACCATTGGGCCGACCTCGTACAAGGTGGAAAGGTGACATAGAGAAGGACATCACAGTATTATGAATTTCTGCAGGGTGGAGAGAGACTGCGAGAGATAGAAGGCAGTGGAAGCAGATCATTGATGCAGTGAGTGGTCTACATGGCCCGTGATCGCTGAGATGAAGAAGAGTTGCCAGGCCAGGTTCAGTGTGATGCCATAGACTTTGCTGATGACTCAGTAGTGATAGTTTGCTGTTAAACTGACAGAGATGTAATCCGTCATATTGAACAGACTCTTGAGGACATCAGTTAAAAATAATAATCTGAGGTCAAACTTTACAAAAACAGAAACTGTCCCAATTCACCACGAAAAATTCAACACAATATATTAATGAAATAAGCTATAAGGACAAAAAATTTGACACTGTGTACTGTGTCAGATTTGGTGGTATATTAGTGAATAAAATTATGTTGTGGAGCTGACAGAACAGGTGTATGAAGAGGTGGCATACTCTAGCTGTTTAATTATGTGGTTGTGATGTGTTTGGGAGGTATGATATTGTGTCATTTGGAGTGCTACAGTCATCATGATGTGCAGTGTCCAAAATTATGTGGTGTGCAGAATCTTGTCATATAAAACAGAATATGTCATAAAATTAAATGGTACTCTAACGTGTGCATGTAACCACTGAGTAAGTTGATCAATTTTTTAATTAAATCATGGGAAAAGGGAGATGAATCAATGTTTATTAATATATTCAGTGTGCAGTTATATTATTAATAAAAATTGATTCACTGACTTTCTCTTGAGATTTAACTAAAAACATTGATTAGCTTTCTTTTCCCATGGTTTAATTAACAAAAACTCATTCACCTACTTTCTGCCACAATTTCATTAAAAAATATTGATCCACTTATGACATTTTCTATTATCTCTTGTGTTCTGCTCTCTTGTTTCACCTGACTCACCATTTGTGCTGTTCCCTACCAATAATTCACTGTGCATACAGTTACCAACATGCAACAGCAAGATCACCAACACTGTTAAGTGAACTTTTATTCTAGGATTGAGTTGTATAGATGAACTGGACATTGGAATACTGGCTTTTGTGGGGATATACGGGATGGTTATTGGAATCCTGCCTAGGGTTGAGCAATACTGGGATACTGCCTTTTGCAGTTATGGAAGGGTGGTGCATGGTTATTGATATCCTGGTCCAATATTGAGCTATATAAGTTAACTGGAGATTTGGGTAGTGTGATCTTATGGTGTTTTGCATGAATTTGCTGAACTATTTTTAGTACTGAATTTTCAGTTTGTCCCCACCAAAAACCCAATTTTTTTCCTGTGGTTTTCCCACTAATTTCATTGGGTTCAGTCAGCGTATTGGTTTACATAGTATTTGTATCTTTGCCAGTTACAATCAATGTATCAGCCATTCTGTTGGATACACTCGAAATAGGGCTTTTCAGCATGATGATGATGTCACTGATCAAAGCAGTCAGGTGGTATCCCATTCTCTAGTAATCCCCATTAGATCCAATTTATTAGTCTGTATGTAATGTCTGAATTGACAAGTCACCTATGGCACAATCTTTGATTACATATTACATATTACATGTTGATAAACGTGTGATTTCCAACAATCAGAACATGAAAGGTATGAAATAAAAACTAATGACAATACTTACAATTAGAGGTTATCAAAGAAATAGTCACAGTTTTATATTAGCCAGTTCTTGAGGTTGGTTTTAAATTTTGAACCTGCAAAACGTTTAAAGTATCTTGGTACTTCATTATACAACATAAATCCTTTCATGTGTGGGGTTGTTACAGTATAGGTAAAATTTATTTTTATTTTAAACAACCCATCTTATGTCTAGTGTTGTATTCCTGTACTTGACTGTTGCAGGAATGTATGTATGAAGTGTTCAGCTAGTATAAGTTCACTAATTGTTCATGTTACAACATAGATAAGCTCTTATGTAGACTGACTTGTCAATGGAACATTGTACACAATAAGCTTCTAAGCCTAACTATGTTTAACTTGTATGCATTCTCCATTTTTGTAAAAAGCCTTAATTGGTTGCGCATTACTTGCAACTGCCACTTCAGTTTATTATGTGAGATTCTGATATGACTATCCGTCCATTAAACTAAATGCATTACATCTGCAATACTGGATACATTTTGACAGTTTGGGTAGGTGTACATTGTACTTATCTGTACAGCAAGTCCCATAAAAGTTACTGCACAATGGAAGGAATATACATATGATTGTGACTCTAACCTTATTTACTTATTTATTTATTTATTTTTGATCTGACATCAACTGATTACAAAAAAAGGTTTTTTCGTTCCAGTCTTCTGAATAAGTCAGAGCCTTACTTATTAGAGTTACATATTATTGCCTGGCACTTTTATCTACATACCTTTTTCTAAATTTAGTTGAGAGGACAATGTTACGTATATGGACTATACATAATAACAATATGTTATTGCAATACTTATATTAAGGAATCTACAGTTTGTGACACAGTATTCAGAACTGAGATTCAAATATTTACAGTTTGTGACACAGTGTAAGGTCTGAGATTACATATATTTTCAGATAGATGGTCTTCCATCATACAAGTGTTCTAAATCTAGAAACTCATCTATTGAATATACAGGATTGTTTAGGAGCCATCATTTTAATTTCTATTTTAGTTTTGTAATGGGCAATTTGGAGATATTATGATGGAAGCAAATTCAGTAGTTTTATGCCTGCACAGTGAGGGCTTTTCTCATAAAGTGTTGTTCTATGAGAGATGATGTGTGGTCTCCCTCTACCTTTAGTCTTGTGATCACGTATTTCATTATTAAGTGTTTTTTTACTATTTACTACCATAATGATTATCTTCAGTACATGCAGGTTATGAACAGTTAGTATTTTAAATTCTTTAAACAAATTTATGCAGGACTCCCTGGCACATTTATTTCCTATAATTCTAAGTGCCTACTTTTGTAAGATAGGTACACTTTTCTTATTCCTTTATTGCTGGATCCCCATACCTCTATCCCACAGCTTAGATGGGATTCAAATAGCGCAAAATATATTTGCCTCAGAGTGGTGATGTTACAAAAAGGTGTCAGTTTTCTTAGGACGTATATGGTAGTACATAGCTTTTTGCAAATATCATTTACATGATCAGACCGCTTAACTCTGCATCTCGTGTCAGGCCAAGAAATTTGGTCAAGTATTGTTTTTTAATGTATTTGTCACCCATTAAAATCTGGTTTTCATGAATTTTTTGTCTCCCAAGATCAAATTAAATATAGACAGATTTATTTGTGTTTCATTTTAGTTTGTTTCCATTAAAATTCTGCAGAGTAAAGCCTGCTGCAGTACTGGATTCCACTTCAAGCTGCTAATAGCTTGGATTGTGGCATATTAACATGGTATCATCAGCATATAAGATATCTGTTGCATGGTTTGTTATGGACTGTATATCATTAACATAAATTATAAAAAGAAGTTGTCCTAATATTGACCCCTGTGGAATACCAAAATTTATGAGAGTGGTGTTTGATTTGTACGCTCCCTCTGTAGTGCTAATAGACACAAACTGCTTCCTATCTGTCAAGTAGGACTTCATCAGATTATGGGCTGTGCCTCGAATGCCATAGTTCCACAGTTTGTCCAGCAATATGGTCGTATCAACACAGTCAAATGCTTTCTGTAAGTCTAGAAAGATGCCACATACATGTTCTTTATTATCTATTGCTTGAGTGACAACTTCAATTAAGTTGGATGCTGCTGTAATTGTGGATGACCCCTTGACAAACCCATACTGCCCCTTATAAATAACTTTTTTGCATACCAGGAAGTTCCAGATTCTTATGTGTCTTACCTTCTCAAAGATTTTACATATCATTGGAAGAACAGAGATGGGTCAAAAGTTTCTACTAGATTTCTGTTTCATTTTTTAAAAATAGGCACAACTCAAGCAATTTTCAGCTCATCTGGAAATAGACCATCTTCCATGTGAGAATTGATAACTGTTGATAAAGCTCATGCAATTTTATGTTTACATTTCTTAAGAGTGTCCAGACTAAGACCATCATATCCTGCTGCATGGGAATTCTTTAAGACACTTACTATTTTAATTATTTCTTCTTTACTTGTTGGCATCAAAAATATATTCCCTGACACTGGTGTTCCTCTGAATTTGTGTTTATGATTTTTAAGCTGATTGTTTATGCTTCAGCCAACAGAAGCAAAGTAATTGTGAAACAGATCTGCTATCTTATTCTGATCAGTTTCTATTGTGGTGTTTATCAGCAAGTGATTTTCAGTTGTATGTTTCCCAGATTTACCTATTTTCTCTTTTTTATTAATGGGCAGGCTTGGTTGAAAATGTAGTACAATTCACTTGAGAATTTGCCCTAACTATGATGTGTCACTAGAATACTGTTCCAGTCCACATTCCTTAGCATATTATTCAAATGAGTTATATTTTGGTTTGTATTCATCCTAATATATCTATAGAAACTGTGTGTAGGAACTTTTTTATGTGCACACTTAGTTCTACTGTATGGTGGTCTGACAAAGCACTTATAATAACAGAAGATGTAAGGTCATAAAGATGAATACCAGTGTTTATGTTATCTATTGCAGACTGGCATGTTTCACTCTCCCTGGTTGCAATGTTTATTAGGTATCTTACATTATATTCAAGCAGAGTATACTTGAATAGTCTAGTGTGTAACTTATCTGCTTACACATTTATGTTGAAATCTCCTATAATTACTAACTTGTTCAGGTGTGATATAAAAACGTTCTCTATCATGTCACAAAACTTTGTTAAGAAAACTTCAAAATTTCCACCTGGCAGTATATATAAACATATAACATAAATTTCATCATTTGGTACCTTTATACATTCTGCACATAATTCAATTGTTTCTTCTAATGAATATTTACTTACATTTACAGAAGTAAAATCAAATGTGCTTTTTATGTACATTGACACACACCCCCACCTCTGATAGAAGATCTGCAAATCTTATTAGCTAGTACCATGTTTATTGGTTTAAAAAGTTCTAATTTAGCATAAGATAACCAGTGTTGTTGTTGTTGTTGTTGTTGTTGTTTTTTGGTGAAGGAGACCAGACAGCGTGGTCATCGGTCTCATCGGATTAGGGAAGGACAGGGAAGGAAGTTGGCCGTGCCCTTTGAAAGGAACCATCCCGGCATTTGCCTGGAGCGATTTAGGGAAATCACGGAAAACCTAAATCAGGATGGCCGGACGCAGGATTGAATCGTCGTCCTTCCGAATGCCAGTCCAGTGTCTAACCACTGCACCACCTTGCTCGGTGAACCAGTGTTCAGTAATGCCAAGCACATCAGGCATAGTTTCATTTACAAACACGTCTAATTGTTCATATTTCTTGCTCAAGCCCTGTACATTCTGGTTGATTATCTTAAAGCTGTTAACACTTTGTTGTAGATTTCTCTGCTTTACCAACTTAAATACAGGTACATCTCTGTTTCTATTGTTGGCTTCCTCCTCTTTCTGGTTTACACTAAAAAATCATTTAGATGGGATGGAGACACTGGCTTCCGTTTGCTGTCTGAAATTTATTTAGTTGACAGTACTGGTTCTGCTAATGTCGGAATTCATTCTACTGCTACTGTGGATCATTCTGCTGTTGCTAATGATGGTTCTGTTGCTTTCACTGTAGATTTTCCTGCTGGTATTAGGGCTGGCTCTGCAGTTGATGGAGCTGTTTCTGCATTTGTTGTTGTTAGAGTAACTATTCTTGATGTTTTTACTACTTTTGGTGGAGTTGGTCCTGCTACCATTGATTCTGCTGCCGCTGCTGGTATCAGAGGTGGCTCTGCTGTTGATGTAGCTGCTTTTGTTGTTGCTGCTGCTGTGATTGTTTCTGATGCTTTTAGCATTTTTTGTGGAAATACTTCTGCTGGTAGTTGCTTTAAAACTGGTGGAGGTAGGGTGCTCATCACAGTTTGTCCTTCTTTTGTATCTTTAATGGAAGGAGTATTTGCTGAGAATTTATGCTTGGAAGAATGGGCTGGTGGAGCTAATGGTAATGACATGCTGTCACTATGTTTGTTGAGTTTCTCTACCATTTCAATAATTTTCCCACACAAATGTTTCTTGCCCTTTTTGTTCAGAGGCATTCCATGTTTCATGAAGCAGTCTCTCTTAAGAAAATCTGTACAAAGAAAGTTTGTATTTGGATACATTTTGCATATTTACTGAAATTGTGAGTTGGCTTCCCTAATTTCAGCATTTACACATGAAGTGGGGATGAGAACATGTCTACAAGGAATGCTAGTGACAATCACATTCTGCTTCTTAGTACTGTCCAGAAATTTTCTTAAGTTGTGCACAACATTCAGTAACTCATTCCCGTATACATCATTGGCACCTCCAATTAATAAAATGTAATGGTTTGTGCTTTTTTTAGTCTTTTATGATGTCCTTTATAATTTCCTGCATTGGAGCACCTGGTTTTACACAACTGTAGACCTTTAAGTCATGATGATTATTGAGAACTTCTGCAAGACCGTGTCCATGGCTATCAGAGTAAATATTTGGACCTACCTTATTTTCCTGCTATTGGCAGTGTACGATGTTTTTGGTGTAAAAAACTGGTGCATTTTGTTTTCTGTGACCGAAACAGTGATTGTCACACACACACAAACTGCTGTTAAATGCAGCATATAGAACACCTGTTACAACTGTCTCATTGAGCTACTGTAGCAGGTGGCACTCAGCTTAGTAATCATAACATTCTAGTCACTGTCAGTGTATGTAGACCTCTATGATCATCCTTGGCTATAAGAGTTAACAGTGATAAGCTATTCAATAGGTTTGTTTATAAATAAATAAATCTTCTGCTACCAGTCACGATTTTGACTGGTAGCAGAAGATTTATTTATTTATAAACAAACCTATTGTATCTACAGTCGGAGGCTTTCAAAAACCATTTATAATGGATCAAATCAGATAAGCTATTCAGTTGCCTCTGTGTGATATGAATCTGTTCAAAAAGTGTTGGTATCAATTAGAGTCTTAACATCTATGTGTACAATCCCTAGCATAGCTTAAATAAATTTATGACATAATTTGGGTCAATGGAAGAGTCCGACTCCATACTTCAGGTTTGACCCGTGATGTAATGGTGTTGTGGTGCGTGACATCACTACAGTGTGGTGTCTTTGATTTGGTTGTTTTTCGAGATGTTGTGTTGTTGTATTTAATTGTGCCCTCTGGTAGTAGATGTGGACATGCTGAGTTTAATGGGTAGTATTGGTTTCATTTGAATTTTGGTAGTCATAATGCTAACATGGTTACTGTTTATGTGGTTGGTGCAGTAATGTGTGTTGTAGAAGTGTTTTCAGTGAGTTACTAAGGTTTTTTTTTGTTTATGTGCTGGGTGTTTTTGTTAGACCTGATTTGTTTAGTGTTTGTTGTGTGAAAGGAAGTCTAATATTTTTTATTTTTTTTTAGTTAGATGTTGATATGACAGTGATTTTCATGAATGGGTGTTTTAAGAGAGGTTTTTTTTTGTTTTTGGTCTGTATGTGTGTGTGTGTGTGTGTGTGTGTGTGCGTGTGCGTGTGTGTGTGTGTGTATGTGTGTTTGTGGTGGCTAACATAGATGGTATTGCCAGAGGCTTTTGTGAGTAAGTAATTTTTGTTGTAGGTGTTGGTTTTTGGTTTTGATAGCTGTGGAAATGTCTGATTCCATGTTTTGGTTTTTTGGTATTGATAGCTGAAGTTGAGCTATATAGGTCAATGGAAATGTCCGATTCCTATGGTTTTGTTGGTGTAGCAGAATGCTGTAATTTAAATTTTTTGGGTATTATTTTAGACTGATGTAGTGTTTTTTTATCGTTGTATATTTAGCTTGTTCCCCCTCAAAACCTCAAATTTTCCACAGTTGTTCCATTACTTTCATTTTTTTTGGAGTGAGATGTTATTGTGTAGTTTTTATTTTTGTTTGCTTTTGTTTGCACATGTATATAGTGACATCACTGTCACCATATTGTATTTGCTGTAGTTAGCTGTCTCCACTACACTGATGATATCATGGGTCAAAGCAGATGGGTGGAATTGGATGCCTCTGTAATTTCATTATTCAACATTGTAGGATTGATTTCAAATCAGAACAAATTCTTTTAACAAGTTATATAGCTTTCTGAACCTACAGTGTGATTACCAGATACACACCCCTTATCTTACCATCATTAAAGAAATTTTCAGTGCTCTAAGTTCTATTTTCCAGAAAGAAAGGAATGAGTATTATATATCAACCCAGGAATGCCATAAGCAATTAGTTTATGCAAAAGTATTTTATGTTTCACCTGAACAAAGGCCTTTGATAGGTCAAGGCAGTCACCCAATACCTTGCAAGTGTAGTCAAGCTTGTCAAATAATTTTAAAAAGACTAGGATGAGTGTATATGTCTGCAATTAAGAGATGGTTATGCTTATCTCCAGTTTTGGAATGGGCATTACTACAGCATTTTTCAGTCTGATAGGAAATATGCCTCCAGTCATTGACTGATTACAAGAATTTTAATATCTTGCTGGAAAAACAGTCACAGCCAGCAGAATTGCTACTTTTTATTGACCTAGTGAGGCCTGTAATCTCCTTTGGGGTTGTATTTTTGAAACTAATGTACGTTGGTGTTGCATGCAATGTTTGCGCTACCATTTGTATTCCACTGTTCGCTACTGGGTGCAGCCACTGTGGTGAAGTAATCTTGGAAAAAGTCATCATTTCTGTTGGAATTAATTTCTGGTGGCTCAGTTTCATTTGCATTACTAGTTTTGTTTGTTTCTTGTTTTATCATGTTCCAAATAGTTGTTGCCTTGTTTTTGGAGGGTCTTAATTTTTGAGGATAATACACAAGTTTTTCTTATTTAAAGACAATAATGATGGTAATGTTGTTTCAGATCTCAACTACTGCTCTGTTCTCTGAATTATGCAGAGCTCTCACTGCATAGCACAACACACTTTAATCCCAGAAGTAGTCCATTCTTTATCCTGCATCTGTTCAGTTTGATTATTTATTTCCTGTAGGCAAAAACAAGACCAAAATGTTGAATTGAACTGAATTTTATTTGATCCTGTAGGATTACATGGTGTACAGTGAATGTACATGTAATATAAGACATGACAAAGATACAAAATATTTCATTATCACATTCTTCCTAATTATTGTAATATCACTGATTATAATTAACAGTATTTAAAATTTATATGACCAGAAATTTAATGTTGCAGGAATACGTCTAAGAAAGAGATAAATTTTCCATCAACATTGTTTACTTTATAAATTTCTTTCCACTGTTCAATTGTGGTATATTTTGAAACACAATAATCAAGTCACATTAAGATTTAGCAATATAATACTTCCTATTACCTGGACCTAATAGGTTAGCAAATTTTGTTACTAACACATTCAGTTAAACCCTTGACTATTGGTTTTACAGCTAAATCACTGAAAATTGTGGATCCAGAATGAAATTGTCAGTTGCTATTGCAGTGGATGTACATGTTCAAAGTGCCAATACAAAGTTATTTCAAATCAGCCTTGTGCATCCTAGTATCAAACTATACAGTGCCTTATCAGGTACCATTAAGCACATACATAACATTGGTCACTTCAAATATAAATTTAAGTTGTACACAGTAAATGAATAGCTATAAAAATTAATTTTTCTATGTTAACCCTATGTAGTCTCATACAGAAGAACATTTGTATATTATCTCTCTGTAGATAGCTAAACAACATTTATTTAAGTATTCATCATTAATTGATATATTAATGTGTGTTATTATGTACAAATCTATAATTATATGTAAAAATGTTAAAATTAACATAAAAATCCAAATATCTCTTGCACATTGTGCAGCTGTATATGAAAATGGATCAATACATCAAATCAGTATGCCCTTCAGTCCTTGTAGAGAATTTCATTGTACACCCAGTGTGGAATACTTTTAATTATGTATGTAGGCCTTACAAGAAAACTATGGTATGACTATCTGCTACTAAAAATGTGGCTTTTTATGTTCTTGTATTATGAGCATACAATATTTACTCTGCAAACACTGACAAGTCTTTGAACAACCATTGATACTGCAAAGTATTATTTAGTACATCCTCCTGAATCAAAATTAGCCTGCAAAAACTTGTGTGAAAATTTGATTCAAAAGTTATCACTGCAGATGCGACTTACCGTAAAACATGACCTTCCTACCAGTTTTAAATTGTTCTCTGAACCATCAAAGGACATGCAAAGTGTACCATGGTTTACCGTATTTGCACCTGCAAATGATTATATGATAGTAAGTGTTTGGACCATTAAAAATCATTTTTCAACAGCACCGCAAGTTGTAAGAAGTGATCGTTAACATTATCTTCAGAGCAGTGAGCGCTCTCTCTCTCTCTCTCTCTCTCTCTCTCTCTCTCTCTCTCTCTCTCTAACACACATTATGGGTTGGCGCACACAGTCCCATCTGTTGGCAATGTAAAGCAACCACCGTATAGCACAGTCACACCATTTGGAGAAATCTTAACGGGTTGTTAATTTTATTTCACATTTTGCATTTTTATGGAGATGCAGTTGAAGTATGATGCATTTCCACAAGTTTGTGTTTCTAGTCCATTAATGGAGTTGTTGTAAGCAAACGTGGGATTGCACTTTTCATAATCTGCAATATTCATACTAGTATCATATAATTCATGAAGCGTGGTATATACTTTGTCAAGATGATGATGTTCACTGCACCTGTCTAAATGATACCCTACCTATAGACTCATCCAAATACTGGTCAGTCTTCCGTCAGCTTACTGGATCTACACCCTCCCTACAGTATCCCCTCCTCCATGATGATGAAGCTTTTCCCAACGACCTCAATAAGGCCAATCATTTCCCTTCCCACCTGTCCGATATCCTGACTATTCCTGATGACCCCGTGTTTGATTACTCCCTCCTCCCAGATGTCTGTACCGACATCTCTGCCCCCCCCCCCCCCCCCAATTCACAGTAAACACAACACCATTCACAGTCACAACCATGTCACCTACCACCATCTCTGCGAGGTCACCTATCCCTCCTCAGCATCCTGGCTGTGCTCTATAATGTGGTCCTAGTGATCGGCTACTACCTCGACCTGCAGAAAACCTTCCAGATCTTGATGTTCCCTAAGCCTGCCAAACCACCCTCTGACATCTCCTCCATCAGCCTCACTTCAGTCTTCAGCAAGGTCTTGGAGTCCATCCTTGCCTGACAACTACAACAGCACCTCTGCCTGCACTGCCTCCTACCCAATGTGGCTTCTGACACTCCTTCTCTGCTGACGACCTCCTCCTACAGCTCGCCCACCTCCTCTCTGTCCAACTAAATTCCCGTTGCTCTGCCATATTTACTTCAAATGTATGTACAACCATATCTGGCATTCTGGTCTTCTCTTCAAGCTCCAAACTTTCGCCCTTCCTGTCAATTATGCCCGTCTGATCATCTTACTCTCCCGTCACCCTTCCTATATTACTATCCACAAGACTGACTCCAATATCTTCAATCCCTCCGCTGTTGTGTCCAAGGGCTCCATCCTCTTCCCTCATCTCTACCTCCACTCTATGGCGGACATGCCGTCACCCAAACCCCCCATCCACCTCCTCCAATTTGCTGATGATGCCACCTTCCTTGCCCTCTCCTCCACCCTACAAAGCTCCCAACACCTACTCCAATCCCACCTTGACCAGTTCACTGCTTGGTGCAACCAGTGGCTGTTCGAGGTCAATCCTCCCAAATCCCAGGCAATCATTGTAGGCAACACCACTCCTACTTTCTGTCTCCTGGATTTTTACCTCACCATATATGGCCGCCCCATTAACCTCGCCACCAACCTCAAACACCTTGGTGCCACCCTCGACTGCCGCCTTTCCTGGACCCCCTATCTCCTGACAGTTCAAGCCAAGGTATGTACCCAACTCCATCTCCTTACCCTCCCATCTGGCCGAACGTGGGGTTTGGACCCCTCCACTATCCTCTGCACTTATCAATCCCTCATCTGCCCTATACTCTGCTATGCACATCCTACCTGGATTTCCGCCCCTTCCACCAACTATAAGTCCATCCAAATCCTTGAATGCCATGCACTCCGCCTTGCCTATGACATCCGCCTCCCATCCCCCACGCAGACCCTTTATGACTCAATTCCCTTCCCACACCTTCTCCTTGTCCTCGAACAGATACAAATCCTTTACACCAACTGCAAGTTCAATCCTCCACACCCTCTTGTCTCTCTCATCCTCGCCCATCCCGGCCCATTGCTGTGCCTGTACTCTTGCATCCCGCCTGCTCTCCATCTTCACACTCTCCATTCCCTTGCCCAAGGTGGCTTCCGCCAACTCCCCCTCACTGATGATGTCCTTGTCCCCTCCATCTAACCCTCCTATCAGATCTAACCCCCCCTCTCCCACCTTTCCCTCCTGTTCCCCCTCACATTCCTTTCTCCCTTTCTCCTCACTCCCTTGTTACCCTCTGCCTCCCCTCCCCCTCCCTGGGCTTCCAACCCCTACCCTCTCTCCTCCCTAACTCCCAATTCTTTCTCCAACTGGCTCCTTCCCCCCTCCTTCCCCCTTGCCTTTCCCCTAAACCCAGCGGCAGGCCCCTCCCCCACCTTCTTCCGTGTGTTGGTGTCTGTTTCACCGATGATCATCACCACAGTGGTTCTGTGCGTCAGTGTTTCTTCACTTTGTGCAACAGTGTTTCATCGGTGTCCATCTACGTTCGTGTATCCAACTGGATGTCTACATTTGTTTTAACTGTTGACCTCCCTTGTGTACGCAGTGCCTTCAGTTGTATGGCTTCATATTTATCATCTACATTTATCATCATATTTTACCATGCATTTTTTCTGTTCTATGTCTTCTATGGTATCTACCGTTGTACTTGTTGGCGGCATATCTAGGCTGCTGCCGGTCCACCTTGTATGAGGAATGAAATTACAATGAAGGAAAAAAAAAACCATGTTGATTGAATGTTGGGGAATTTGAAAAGTGTAAGAATTGCGAATGAGCTTTCTGTGACTTCTGAGGGTGTTTAATCATGGGTAGGTATGTATGCATGTTTTTGTATTCCAGGAGCTTCAAATGAAGGTTCACGGTGGTATTATTACGTATTAGTAATATATGTAATATCTGGTTATGTATTGTAGGATGTGTAAAAGCTCTCTACACCTAACATATTATTGACACCAAGAAGGAGTGAAATGTGCAAATATTCACAGTAGGAGTGTTGCGTTGTAGTAACATACATAATATTCAATTAAGTATTGTAGGACAGTATGCAAGTATTAGTTGTACAGCTGAAACATGTCTGATCATTGTTGAAAAAGACAAAAGTTCTCCTATCTTTATGTTAAAATATAACTAGGTAGGTAATGTAAGACTTTAGTTGCATACATCGCATGGGGTAAGAGATTCCGCTTGCAGGGACTTCAGAGAAAGAGAAGCAGCTGTATAAATATCAAAAGCTCAGATGGAAAACCTGTTGCATCAGAGAAGGGCAAAGTGGGAGGAGCATAAGGCAATGAACAGAAGGGGAAGAGGACATAGATGATGAGACTCGAGAGATGATACTGCAAGAAGAATCTGACAGAGCCTTAAAAGACCTAAGTCAAAACAAGGCCTGGGTGTAACGACATTCAATCAAACTCATTGCCTCTGGAGAACCAGCCATGAAAAAATTGTTTCATTAGGTGTGCAAGATATATGAGATTGGTGAAATACCCTATAACTCAAGAAGAATATGATAAATACAATTCCAAAAAGTGCTGGTGCTGACAGGTGTGAATATTATAGAACTATCAGTAATTAATAAGTCATGGGTACCAAATTCTAACACAAATTCTTCTCACAAGAATGTATAAAATGGTGGGAAACTACCTCAGGGATGATCGGTTTGGATTTCAGAGAAATATAAGAACATGCCAAGCAATATTGATCCCATAATTGTAAGACAGGTTAAGGAAAGGCAAACCTACATTTATAGCATTTTTAGAGTTAGAGAAAGTTTTGTCAGTGTTAACTGGAGTAATTTCATGTAAAATTCTGAATTTGTCAGTTCAGAGACTAGTTTGGTGTAGCTCTCCATGATATTCTATACTGTACAAACCTCTTCATCTCTGAGCAACAACTATAACCAACATCCTTCTGAATCTGCTTAGTATATTCATCTCTTGGTCTCCCTCTACAATTTTTATCCACCATACTTCCCTCCAATACTAAACTGATGCTCCCTTGATGCCTCAGTATATGTCCTGCCAACCAATCTCTTCTTCTAGTGAAGTTGTGCCACAGGTTCCTTTTCTCCCTACTTCTATTCAGTATCTCCTTATTAGTTATGTGATTACTCATCCAATCTTCAGCATTCTTTGATAGCACAACATTTTGAAAGCTTCTATTCTCTTCTTGTCTAAACTGTTCATCATCATTGTTTCAGTTCCACACATGTCTAGATTTCATACAAATACTTTCAGAAAGGACTTCATTAAACTTAAATTTATATTCAATGTTAACAAAATTCTCTCTTTCAGAAATGCTTTCCTTGCCATAGCCAGTCTACATTCGATATCCTCTCTGCTTCAACCATCATCAGTTATTTTGCTTCCCAAATAGCTAAACTCATTTACTACTGTAAGTGTCTCATTTTGTAATCTAATTCTCTTAGCATCATGTCATTTAATTAGACTATATTCCATTATCCTTTGTTGGCTCTTGTTGATGTTCATCTTATATCCTCCTTTCAAGACTCTGCCCATTCCATTCAACTGCTCTTCCAGGTCCTTAGCTGTCTCTGACAGAAGTATTTCTTTGGCAAACCTCTTCTCCATGGATTTTAATTCCTACTCTAGATTTTTCTTTTATTGCCTTTATTGCTTCCTCAATATACACATTGAATAACATTGGGGATAGACTTCGACCCTGTCTCACTCCCTTCTCAATGACTGCTTCCCTTTCATGCCCCTCAAATCTTATAACTGCCATCTAGTTTCTGCACAAATTGTAAATAGCCTTTCACTCCCTGTATTTTACTCCTGCCTCCTTCAGAATATGAAAGAAAGTATTCTAGTTGACACTGGCAAAAGCTTTCTCTAAGCCTACAAATGCTAGAAATGTAGGTTTTCCTTTCCTTAATCTATCTTTTAAGATAAGCTGTGGGGTCAGTATTGCCTCAAATGTCCCAACATTTCTACAGAATCCAAACTGATCATCCTGGAGGTCAGCTTCTAATAGTTTTTCCATTCATCTGTAAGGAATTTCTGTTAGTGTTTTGCTGCTGTGACTTATAAAACTGATAGTTTGGTAATTTTCACACCACCTGCTTTCTTTGGGATTGGAATTATGCTATGCTTCTTGAAACCTAGGGTATTTTGCTTGTCTCATATATCTTGCTCACCAGATGGAAGAGTTTTGTCATGGCTGGCTCTCCCAAGGCTATCAGTCATTTAACTGGAATGTTGTCTACTCCTGGGGCCTTGTTTCGATTTAAGTCTTTCAGCACTCTGTCAAATTCTTCACATAGTATTGTGAAATTTCTTGGTTCTAGTTAGAATTGATATCAGGGTTTCTACTCATTCATTTTATCTGTCACAGCCATGGTCCTGGATTCTTAGACAATGAGAAACTTAGACAACAAGTCAAATGAATATTTAAGCAAGTATTAAGTTTCAGACTATTGTTTATTGTAAATTCGAAAAATCGAACCTTCTTTACAGAAACTCAAATAATTTCTAACATATTTACAATACTGAAATGAATCTTACTTAACAAGCTACATGCTTTCCATCCAAAGCCACACAAAATACTGCCTGATACGCCAACATGGCTGCAACTATATATATATATTTTTAAACAATCCTCTGTATTGTTATAAATGGTTATTCAATGAAATAACAAAAAAAAACTTATCTCTCAGAATTAGTAGAACCTTTCATCAATTACTTTGACTTTTATATATTAAACATATGAGTGAACTTTAGTGTGTATTGAGTGTTATCAATACTTTTATGATTTTTATTAATTACAGAAGATTCATGCTTCAGAGAATATTCCTACCAATTACAGCACTTATACTTTTTAATATATTTATAATTTAATAAATGGTTTCTTTGTAACCTTTCCACAAGTGCATATTTGCCTACACCCCTGTAGTATTTATGTCAGAAATTTCTGTTTATGGTTGAAAATTATGTGTTTAAAAAAGGTCTCAATGGACTGTTATCTCTCAGTATTATGTCTCCCATTTCATCTTCATCTACATCCTCTCTTCCATTTACATAATATAGCCCTCAAGTACATCCACCTTTCTACTTTCCCTTCTTTGCTTAGGACTGGTTTTCCATCTGAACTCTTGATATTCATACAGGTGGTTATCTTTTCTCCAAAAGCTCCTGTAATTTTCCTGTAGCCAATGTCTGACTTACCCCTACTGATATATGCTTTTACGTTCTTACATTTGTCCTCTAGCCACCCCTGCCTTGCCATTTGGCGCTTCCAGTCAATATCATTTCTGAGACTTTTGAATTCCTTTTTGCCTGCTTCATTTACTGCATTTTTATTTTTTCCCCCTTTCATTAGTAAAATTCAATATCTATACTGTTAACAAGGATCTCTACAAGCCCTTAACTTTTTGTGTACTTGATCCTCAGTGGCCTGCACTATTTCATCTCTCAAAGCTAGCCATTCTTCTTCTAATGCATTTCTTTCTCCTGTTCTTGGCAATCATTGCCTAATGCTCTCTCTGGTTCTTTCAGTTTATTCAAGTCCTACCTCCTTAAATTCCTGCCTTTTTGCAGTTTCTTCAGTTTTAATCTACACTTCATAACCAATAAATTGTGGTCAGAGTCCACATCTGTCCCTGGACTTATCTTTGAATTTGAAACCTAAATTTCTGTCTTATCATTAGATAATCTATCTGAAACCTTCCAATGTCTTCAGGCCTCTTCCAAGTGTACATAGCTGAGGCATGCAACTCTCCCCACCAACAGAAAGATCCACTGGTCATCTGGGGGGGGGGGGGGGGGGGGGGGGAGGGGGGGGAGAAGGTTCTGAAGTTATTAGGTGTAAAATACAGGGAGGGAAAGCCTATTTACAACTTGTGGAGAAACTGGACTCCAGTTATATGAGTTGAGGGGCATGAAAGGGAAGTTATAGTTAAAAATGGAGTGAGACAGGGTTGTAGAATATCCTCAGTATTATTCAATCTGTACTACAAACAAGCAGTGAAGGAAACAAAAGAAAAATACCGACTAGGAATTAAAATCCATGGAGAAGAAATAAAAACTTTGAGGTGTGCCAATAACATTGTAATTCTGTCAGAGGAAGCAAAGGGCCTGGAAGAGCTGCAAACAGAATGGACAGTGTCTTGACAGCGGGATATAAGATGAACACCAACAAAAGCATAATGAAAATAATGGAATGTAGTCAAATTAAATCAGATGATGATGTTTGGTTTGTGGGTACTCAACTGCATGGTCATCAGTACATGTAAAAAAGACCAATTTTTTCACAGTCAATATTTTATGCATTTCAATCTAGCCACTATCATGAATGATGATGATGATGATGATGAAATGATGAGGACAACTCAAACACCCAGCCCCTGGGAATCAAACCTGGGACCCAGTGGTCCAGAGGCAAAAATGCTAGTCACTATATCACAAGCTGTGGACATGAAATCAAGTGACGCTGAGGGAATTAGATTGGGGAATGAGACAGTTAAGGTAGTAAATGCGGTTCACTATCTGGGAAGGAAAAAACTGATGTTATCAAAGTAGGGAGGGTATAAAATGTAGAGTGGTAATTGGAACAATCACATTTCTGAAGAAGAGAAATTTGTTAACATGGACTGTAGATTTAAGGGCTATGAAGTTTTTTCCATAGGCATTGGTCTGGAATGTAGCCATGTATGGAAGTGAAAGATGGATGATAAGACTGTAGATATGTGGTGCTACAAAGGAATGCAGAGGATTTGATGGGGAGAGGTGCTGAGTAGAATTTGGGAGAAAAGAAATTTGTTTCACAACTTGATTAAAAGAAGGAATCAGTCCATAGGGCACATTCTGAGGCATCAGGCATGAAATACTTAATGTTGGAGAGAAGTGTAAGGGGTAAAAATTGTAGAGGAAGGCTGAGGGTGAATACAGGAAGCAGATTCAGAAGGATGTAGGGCTCAGTAATTATTCTAAGATAAAGATGCTTGTACAGGATAACAATACTTGCATATATAAACAATATTACTTATCCACAGTAATTTGTCTTGGTGAAAGGTTTATCTTAAAACAGTCAAGACTTTTAATAAAGGAAATCACTTTGTGTGGCTCTATGCCTCTGTTGCAACACCAGTGAGTTGCTATTAGGTTACATGGCTCCGTTAATCGTTCTCATGGGAAGAAAGGAGGGATGTTTTATTAGGTTTTATGGGACCAGCAAACCTTGTGTTGCTTTGCTACTTGTGGCTATCCTGGAATGCTTAATTTCAACAGTTACTGTTTCCAATGCGTGCAATGCCTGCTCACTCTAAATTTGCTAAATATGTATTGGAATTGATACATGTCCTAATATACTTCCCTTTGTCCATTTCCTCTGCCTACCCTGTTGCTATTTCAAATGAAACCTTGATTGGAAACAGAAATCACTTAGAAGGAATGGGTAAATCAGTTGGGATCATTGCTCTATGGTGTATTAGAGAAACCTCCCAGCCTGCTGAGTCTGTGGGATAGAAGCTTCAGTAATTTGTGAGTGGGTAAGAATAAAAAGTTTCAGATGATTCAAATTCCTTAGTAGTGGCCTAATAATAATACAATAAGTCATAAATACACCTACACTGTTTCTTTTTTTAAAAATTGTCTGTGGGGAACAAGGCAAAACAGCCCCTTGTGTGTACAAATAGTATACAATTTTTGTTTAAAATTATGTATGAGCATTAAATATACATGGGGGAAACAATTTGTTCAATAGTCTAAATACCTTGTTATCATAGTTGAAACAAGCTGTGAAAAAAATTGCATTTTCTCTCTTTTAGGCAGTTTTGAATGAAAAACTCTACACTGTTGTTTAAAGAAATATTTTCTCTATACCCAACTGAATGTTTATTAGAATATCATGTAAAAATTTGAGTTAAACCGATTACAAACTTTTAGAGATTTTTGCTAACAACGTATTAATTTGTATATCATATAACATATGCAATTAAATAAAATACGTAGTATATGTCTGCCCAAACCCCTATCACAGTATTGTGTAAAGATTGTTCTATAACAATGTCCTGTCTTCACAGTATGTAATGACAACTGTCCCCCTTTCTAATACTCTTATTAGCAGGTAACATCAGCAGTTGTATGCATCAGATGGCATTGCTATTAATCTATCTAGTTGGTCAGTTTAATACTCCTCGTAGTTCTCCAGATAAAGTTTGCACTCTGCCGTGCGTAGCTTTCTACATCATCCTGTGGGCCCAAACCGTCATTCAAGTTCAGGGTGAACTGAAAGGGATGCTCAGTAAAAATGAAATATTTTGTGAGAGTCTTGTTTGTAATAATGGAAATAAGATTCATCTCTTAATTATTATGATAAAATATGTAAACTGTTAACCTGTGTAATCAGTTGCCATATTGAAGAAAACATGTCTGATGGAAAGATCATATTGTGTATATCAGTTCAGTTCGGTACACCACATTCAAAGGAATGGCAAAGAAGTATTACAGATTATGAGTTACAACTGCAGAGTCCTGAAACATTGTCTTATCTGTGTGGTACTTTTTCCATGCATTTCATTCAGAATGGAATCAAACACATTTCCTTCAGTATTTTTCAATACAATCTGGTCGCCTCAGTACAGTATTATCTACAAGAAATTGCCTTGACAGGTATATGAAATGGAAGTAAAGAATACACTGATGTCTAGCTGCAGCTGGCAACCTGGAGGGCAGCTGGTCAGTAGCGCAGCTCTACATCACACTGGCAATACAGGACCAAGTACGGATGCCTGCAGCAAGATGACAGCATCTCTCGGTTTCAGTGCTGTACTCAAAACGGACTCATTCAAGAAGTGCACAGAGTGGTCACTCGTAGAGTGACCGGGCCTGAGAAAATGGTTGGTAACAGTGAAGTCTGCTACACTGACATCCAGTAACTGACAGAACCGAGCTGCAAGAATTTAGTGATCACACTTGTGTGACACATTAGGGGTACTGCTAATCATTACTGTAAACTAAATTGTATTTAGTGCACAGCAGCAACTTCAGTAGAGACACTTTCGAATAACTAGATGTTTTTTATATAAGAGTTCAATCCATTGCACTCTGTTTTCTAATTAGCATAGATCCCCATCACTCCATGCAGATCAAGTGTTTTCTTGTGTCAAAAACATTAGTTGGATATAGGAAGATACATGCTGGTATTAGATGTTACTCTTTATCTGACACTTCCACAACAAACGACTGCTTTCTTTGCTGGAAGACAAATTGTCCATTATTAACAAGTCTGTTTTTTTCCAGTACTGTTTATTATCTTTGTGACACATAAAACTGAATTGTAATTTCCTACATTTTGAGTATGTAAGTGGAGTATGGAAGTGAAACATGGACGATAAATAGTTTGGACAAGAAGAGAATAGAAGCTTTCGAAATGTGGTGCTACAGAAGAATGCTGAAGATTAGATGGGTAGATCACATAACTAATGAGGAAGTATTGAATAGGATTGGGGAGAAGAGAAGTTTGTGGCACAACTTGACCAGAAGAAGGGATCGGTTGGTAGGACATGTTCTGAGGCATCAAGGGATCACCAATTTAGTATTGGAGGGCAGCGTGGAGGGTAAAAATCGTAGAGGGAGACCAAGAGATGAATACACTAAGCAGATTCAGAAGGATGTAGGTTGCAATAGGTACTGGGAGATGAAAAAGCTTGCACAGGATAGAGTAGCATGGAGAGCTGCATCAAACCAGTCTCAGGACTGAAGACCACAACAACAACAACAACATTTTGAGTGCCATCATATTTGTGCTGAAGAAGAATCATTGTGTCTTTTGCATAGAGTGAGTTGTAAATGGATGATAAAGACATTTTACAGCATCCAAGAATGGTGCTTTAATGCTGCTTTGCAACCCCTGTCAAGTTGTTTGGAGCTGTGAAGTTCTATTTTAGCAGACTAAGAACTATACTGGTACTACTAACTGCAAGATCATGGAAAATAAGAATCAATGCCATACTAGCAACTAGCATAAACCTCAGTATGGAGTTAGAATGTCACAGCAATAATTTCATGGACATCAGCTTATAGATAGGAGACAGCAACCATAAAACGAAAATTTACTGAAAAGACTCCTTTAGTGTCACATTCATTCCTGCTTCCCCTCAGCATCCTACAGCCTTAAAACATGTAGAATGCAGCACATGATTCACTATCTCCTTTCTATGCCCATGTCCCAAGAACACTATTAGCAGCAACTCAGTTCAATAAAAAGAATAGCCACAAATAATTAATTTTACTCCAACATTATGGACAAAATTCTCAATAAAAAACTGAACAAGTAAACCAGCTTCCAACTGTATCCAGTGATCAACATAGACCAAAAAGCAGATGATGCAGTTTACCTTTTATAGATAAAACTTCAAATAGGGTAAGTAAGATCTTAGGAGTAAAGTGTTTTTTGGTGCTTCTCTGTGTCCCACAGACAACAGGTAGATAGATGTCTCTTCAGTTCAAAAGTTAAACAGGCAGACACCATGACATGTGGTGCTATGAGACGATCAGCCTAGAGCGTCACTGTTGCTGTATTGGACAGACAGTGAGGTCAATCTGCACTATGCTGAGACAACATCACAGAAGTTGTGGGTTAAATAAGCCAGTTTCATCCTTTGCCAAACACTGCATAAATGAAAACCATAAATGTATCATAGATACAGAAGTTCTACACATCAAGAGAAAAGGTGCAGTGCTTGGTCATTTAGAAATATTAAAAATTGCAGATGTGTGTATCCCCACAGTCATTACTGAATGTGCCTATTTTCTAGTAGACAACTCATTCCTAAGACAAAAACCAAGTGAACAGAAACATTTCAACTTTTTAAATTTTATTCCTTGACTTACACTGTAACAGTTATTTCTTCTTTAACCTCCAACTCAGATCAATTTTTCGCCTCTTTTGGACAATATTTTGAGCCCTACATACAAGAAAATCCTTGGTGTCCTACTTAATCATGTAAAATTATTTATTCATAGTTCCTGTAATGGCTGGCCCAATGAATGTTTGTAAATCCATATGTAATTTTGTAGAAATTGACAATATAAATAACGTTTCATGTGTAAGTCAAGAACTGATTTTTAAAAAATTTGAATTGTTTATGTTCACTTGATTTTCGTCTTTGGGATCAGTTATCTACTAGATAATGAGCTTTTAATGTAAAATGTTTTGTACTTCATTCTCTTTATGACCTTTAATGTGTACCCCTCCTTTAATGTGTACCCCTGGCGTTAAAAGGTATTTGCTGTTTGTTTGAAATTTCATAATGTGTGTCTTTGTGAAGTAAGACTTAAACTGTTAACTGCAAATCACTTATATGCATGGTAAGGTATCATCTGTGTTGTGTTTGTAATGTTGATTTTGGACCTCTGATTAGCATTCTCATGTTATCAGCAAACATTACAATTTTGAACTGCCACTTAAAGTCATTGGAAGAGGTTACAAAGAAGTGTGGGTGTCATAATGATCCCTGTGACACTTTACATGTTAAATTCTTCCATTCTGCTTTAATGCCTGTGGTAGAGTCTGTATTGAGTACCTCTGCTTGCTGTTATGGAGGTAAGACTGCATCCATGCAAGAGTGATGCCATTAATGCCATAATACTTTATCCCACTAGTTGCCTTTTTCAAGATGGCACTGATGGAAATATTGTAAATTGTTGCAATATAAGTAAAGCAAAATGTAGTAATAATCGTAATTTACAATGTAAGGAAAGGTATCCAATGGAAATGTGTAAATGGTGGTTTCACGAAAACTGTTGCAAAATAAACATAAAATTGGTAACTGAAAACAATTCATGATTGTGTGATGGTTCTGTATCAAAAACATGAGAAAAAGTATGTAATCATTATTAGAATCAAGGATTCAATAATTCAAGTGTGGCAGGGTGATAATGGTTTTACAAATTAAATGCACTGCTTTAGAACCCAATGTAAAATAGTTCAAAAATGGACAAAAATAAGTGTTTTGAAACAACTAGCTCATGTATAATCAACAAATGTTTTCATGTCCCAGAGAAGGATCTGTAAACAAGACAATTACCTGTGAATGCAGAACCATGTAGAGAGCTCATGGCCCCTTCAGCAGCTGGTGCTAAAAGCCTGAACAAGAAATACAATAACCAATTTACTGCCAAGTTTTTCTGAGTTAAGAAATTAGGCATGTTAGAGGTAAGGGATGGAATTAAAGTCCTTAGAGAGGTATAGTGTCACAAAAGGAATTGCTACTAGCACCTACTCCTCCTCCATGGCATAGTGATGTCTCCTCCACATTCTTTGCTACTGAAGAATTGTGATAGTACAACTGACTGACTGCAGCCTACTCAGGCTCAAAATGACTCAGAGTGACCCTTGGGTCATTACACTGCCCAGTATAAGTACTTTCCAGTGATGTGCACTTCATGTGTCACCTCCCAGGGCACGTACAATCATTTCTCTTCAAAATGATTGTGCTGCCTATTCAGATCATGATTTTCATTCTTGCTCATCCTGTCATATGTGCCCGGGTGATGTTGCTATGCTGAGTGTGGTATGCAGTTGCTTCAAGATTCACATTTGTCTGTATCCACTTCCTTGAAGGCCACATTTCTCAGCAGCACTAAGTACAAAGTCCCATATTGGTGCCAACTGCTTGTGTAAGGGCTTGGCTATTCCTTCATAAAATCAGTATGACTTTTGCTTGCTTTGAATCCCTATTCATGAAACCTTACACCCCAGTGGGAAATTTCTGCTAATCTTCACCATTGAAATATTCCAAAAATTTCTTCTCCTCCTAGTTTTACTTCTCAAGTATTTCACCCCGATACACATGCCAATCATTTTACGTTTTTATCATACATTTTTCCTCTTTGTGTAATATCTTTAACATTACAACATATAAACTCTCATAGCTCTTGGAAACAAGATGCACTTCTCTATAACAAAACATGACATTATTCAACCATTTCTTTTTACAGTCACTTCTGCATCTTACATCTATGGTGTTTCATGGCCTTAAGGCTTTATCTGAACCAGAAATTGGTGGTTATCTTCCAATCACTATCGGATACAAATGTGATAAGGATGACTCTACCTGTGAGATTTGATTTGGTGAGCTGGTATTGTATGATTAGTGAAATTCAACAAAAAAATTGCAGATTAAAAAACTTCAGTTTAAAGTTAGAAATATAAACATCCTTGATGACATGAGTTGTGAGAATGTTAGTTTCCCACACACAGATAATGCCTGAATTGATGTGGTAAGAATATTCAAACAAAGCTCTTCATGAAATAATGAGTGAAAACTACAGTTAAAAAAACTATTTTTAAAGACACTTTACTTGATAATGTAAACAGTAGTAATTTCATTATGCATTTGGACATTGGCAGTCAGTTAGAAGGAATGATCAGCAAGCCTAATAATATGCAAATTGTATTAGATAGTATGAAGCAATTAGTAAATGTAATATGTTTAAATGAACAATGGTTTAAAATTGAAAATATCAGTCTCCTTAGTAAACTTACAGGCTACAAACTGGCTACCAGTTTTTACAGAGCTAATGATTATGGATGCGCTTGCATACCAGTTCAGCCCTATGAAATCAGACAGAATTTTGTCCATCTAAGTGTAGAACTTACATTTGAAAGTAGTTGTATAGAACTTAAGTGTATAACATATTAATTTTCTCAATATATCACATCCCTGGATACCATGTAAGTTTGGTATTCTTAGATAATTTGATACATTGTTACATAAATTAAAAACTAAAAACTCTGTGAGAAGCTAATCAAATGTGCTGACTTCAATGTAGATACAAATGATAGCAAATTTGTTTCCCTTTGAAAAACTGGACGGACTCAAGTGTGTTAAATCTAAATTTCCACCAATGTACGAATAAATTCAGGATGTACAACGGAAAGGTGTAGAAAGTTCAGTCAAGAAAATGTAGACGTGATAAAAAGAACTAGAGGCCAAGTGTAATAATGTGACAAAAGAAATTGTTCAGTTTTTTAATGAAAGCTACTTAAATGTGATTGTTGTTGTTGTTGCTATTGTGGTCTTCAGTCCTGAGATGGGTTTGATGCAGCTCTCCATGCTACTCTATCCTGTGCAAGGTTCTTAATCTCCCAGTACCTACTGCAACCTACATCCTTCTGAATCTGTTTAGTGTATTCATCTATTGGTCTCCCTCTACGATTTTTACCCTCCACGCTGCCCTCCAATACTAAATTGGTAATCCCTTGATGCCTCAGAACATGTCCTACCAACTGATCCCTTCTTCTAGTTAAGTTGTGCCACAAACTTCTCTTCCCCCAATCCTATTCAATACCTCCTCATTAGTTCTATGATCTACCCATATAATCTTCAGAATTCTTCTGTAGCACCTCATTTCGAAAGCTTCTATTCTCTTCTTGTCCAAACTAGTGATCATCCATGTTTCACTTCCATACATGGCAGCGCTGCGTACAAATACTTTCAGAAACAACTTCCTGATGCTTAAATCAATACTCGATGTTAACAAATTTCTCTTCTTCAGAAATGATTTCCTTGCCATTGCCAGTCTACATTTGATATCCTCTCTACTTCGAGCATCATCAGTTATTTTGCTCCCCAAATAGCAAAACTCCTTTACTACTTTAAGTGTCTCATTTCCTAATCTAATTCCCTCAGCATCACCCGACTTAATACGACTACATTCCATTATCCTCGTTTTGCTTTTGTTGATGTTCATCTTATACCCTCCTTTCATGACACTGTCCATTCCGTTCAACTGCTCTTCCAAGTCCTTTGCTGTCTCTGACAGAATTACAATGTCATCGACGAACCTCAAAATTTTTATTTCTTCTCCATTGATTTTAATACCTACTCCAAATTTTTCTTTTGTTTCCTTCACTGCTTGCTCAATATACAGAATGAGTAACATCGGGGAGAGGCTACAGTCCTGTCTCACTCCCTTCCCAACCACTGCTTCCCTTTTGTGCTCCTCGACTCTTATAACTGCCATCTGGTTTCTGTACAAATTGTTAATAGCCTTTTGCTCCCTGTATTTTACCCCTGCCACCTTCAGAATTTGAAAGAGAGTATTCCAGTCAACATTGTCAAAAGTTTTCTCTAAGTCTACAAATGCTAGAAACGTAGGTTTGCCTTTCCTTAATCTAGCTTCTAAGGTAAGTCGTAGGGTCAGTATTGCCAAACGTGTTCCATCATTTCTATGGAATCCAAACTGATCTTTCCCGAGGTCAGCTTCTACCAGTTTTTCCATTCGTCTGTAGAGAATACGTGTTAGTATTTTGCATCCGTGACTTATTAAACTGATTGTTCGATAATTTTCACATCTGTCAACACCTGCTTTCTTTGGGATTGGAATTATTATATTCTTCTTGAAGTCTGAGGGTATGTCGCCTGTCTCATACATCTTGCTCACTAGATGGTAGAGTTTTGTCAGGACTGTCTCTCCCAAGGCCGTCAGTAGTTCTAATGGAATGTTGTCTACTCCCAGGGCCTTGTTTCGACTCAGGTCTTTCAGTGCTCTGTCAAACTCTTCATGCAATATCGTATCTCCCATATCATCTGCATGTACATCCTCTTCCATTTCCATAATATTGTCCTCAAGCACATTGCCCTTGTATAGGCCCTCTATATACTCCCTCCACCTTTCTGCTTTCTCTTCTTTGCTTAGAACTGGGTTTCCATCTGAGCTCTGGATATTCATACAAGTAGTTCTCTGTTCTCCAAAGGTCTCTTTAATTTTCCTGTAGACAGTATCTATCTTACCCCTAGTGAGATAACCCTCTACATCCTTACATTTGTCCTCTAGCCATCCCTGCTTAGCTATTTTGCACTTCCTGCCGATCTCGTTTTTGAGACGTTTGTGTTTCTTTTTGCCTGCTTCATTTACTGCATTTTTATATTTTCTCCTTTCATCAATTAAATTCAGTATTTCTTCTGTTACCCAAGGATTTCTACTAGCCCTCGTCTTTTTACCTACTAGGTCCTCTGCTGCCTTCACTACTTCATCTCTCAAAGCTACCCATTCTTCTTCTACTGTATTTATTTGCCCCATTCCTGTCAATTGTTCCCTTATGCTCTCCCTGAAACTCTGTACAACCTCTGTTTCTTTCAGTTTATCCAGGTCCCATGTCCTTAAATTGCCACCTTTTTGCAGTTTCTTCAGTTTTAATCTACAGATCATAACCAATAGATTGTGATCAGAGTCCACATCTGCCTCTGGAAATGTCTTACAATTTAAAACCTGGTTCCTAAATCTCTGTCTTATCATTATGTAATCTATCTGAAACCTGTCAGTATCTCCAGGCTTCTTCCATGTATACAACCTTCTTTCATGATTCTTGAACCAAGTGTTAGTTATGATTAAGTTGTGCTCTGTGCAAAATTCTATCAGGTGGCTTCCTCTTTCATTTCTTAGCCCCAATCCATATTCACCTACTACGTTTCCTTCTCTCCCTTTTCCTACTACCGAATTCCAGTCACCCATGACTATTAAATTTTCGTCTCCCTTCACTATTTGAATAATTTCTTTTATTTCATTATACATTTCTTCAATTACTTCATCATCTGCAGAGCTAGTTGGCATATAAACTTGTACTACTGTAGTAGGCATGGGCTTCATGTCTATCTTGGCCACAATAATGCATTCACTATGCTGTTTGTAGTAGCTTACGCGCACTCCTATTTTTTTATTCATTATTAAACTGACTGCTGCATTACCCCTATTTGATTTTGTATTTATAACCTTGTATTCACCTGACCAGAAGTCTTATTCATGCCGCCACCGAACTTCACTAATTCCCACTATATCTAACTTTAACCTATCCATTTCCCTTTTTAAATTTTCTAACCTACCTGCCTGATTAAGGGATCTGACATTCCATGCTCCGATCCGTAGAACGCCAGTTTTCTTTCTCCTGATAATGACGTCCTCTTGAGTAGTCCCCACCCAGAGATCTGAATGGGGGACTATTTTACCTCCAGAATATTTTACCCAAGAGGACGCCATCATCGTTTAATCATACAGTAAAGCTGCATGCCCTCGGGAAAAATTACGACCGTAGTTTCCCCCTTGCTTTCAGACGTTCGCAGTACCAGCACAGCAAGGCTGTTTTCATTAGTGTTACAAGGCCAGATCAGTCAAACATCCAGACTGTTGCCCCTGCAACTACTGAAAAGGCTACTGCCCCTCTTCAGGAACCTCACATTTGTCTGGCCTCTCAACAGATATCCCTCCGTTATGGTTTCACCTACGGTACGGCTATCTGTATCGCTGAGGCATGCAAGCCTCCCCACCACTGGCAAGGTCCATGGTTCTTGGGGGGGGGGGGGCGGACTTAAATGTAAGCACCAGTAAAACATGTTTGATGGAGTTTAACAAAAGCAGTTTGAATAATGAAATTAAATTATACATTGGCAACGAATTGGTAAAGATAGAGTCTAGTGTAAAATTCCTTGGTGTAACAATCCAAAGCAACCTGAAATGGGACACACATATTGACTCCCTAGCAACTAAGTTGTCAAAAAATATATTTGCAATCAGTACTGTTAGCAAGTTCTGTAGAGACACTGTAGTCCTAAAGACTGCATACCATGCTCTTTTCTCCTCTCACTTGAACTACGGTATTGAAATTTGGGGGGCAACAACCAAAGCTAATCTAGATAAGCTACTCATTCTTCAAAAAAGGGGTGTGAGAATAATCTGTGGAGCAAAATATAGGGAATCTTGTCGTAACTTGTTTCCAAAAACAGCGGTGTTAACTGTTATAAACACATACATTCTAAAAGACATATTGCTTTTGAAAAGACTGCGCCCAAACACTTATTCAGTTTTCCACCAGTACAATACTAGAAAAAAAGAAAGATTTTACATTGGCAGCCACAGAACAGCTACAGAACAGCACTTTATGAAAAGGGGCCTCAGTACGCAGGTATAAAATTAGCTAATGCACTGCCTAATGCAAGTCATGGCTCTTTCTACAATTAAACTGAAACATCAGCTTAAGAAATTTTTAGTAAAACACCCTTTCTACACATTAGAAGAGTACCATACTTATATGAAGAACAACAAATGCTTTGTAAAATTATGTGAATAGAAATCAGTAAACATCTTATTGTAATTTTGTTGTAAATTAATGACGTATTGAGAAGAATGTGTCTTGTGTATTGTACAAATAACTTTAATCATTACTGTTTCCTTGTACATGTGCAGTGTACCATTTGATGTTGAATAAAGCTATTACTATTATTATTATTATTATTATTATTATTAAGCCAACACCATGTGTTCAGTCAACAAACTCACATCAACAAAGAACAACCACAATCAAATTTGTGGATGTATTCAATGAATGCTTCCCTTTTGTACCAGTATTGACTGAGTCTCATAAAAGTAGATCATGGGTTAAAATAGGAATTAGACAGCCTAGTATTAAGATAGGTAGTTGCATTCATATGTAGGTGAAAGCTAATCAAAGTCATGAATTTCTTAACCACACAATTACATACAAAAACACTTGACAAAATAGTTAAACTGGCAAAGTGTAACAAACAACAGTTTCATTTCAAATGCTACAAACAAATCAAAAGCTGTTTGGTATCTTATAAGTTATGATGTTGCTGCTGTAGTGGATATAAGATGCCCCTCTAAATTAATGATAAATAGCAGAGTTGTTACAGAATCTAGTGCCATATTTGAATCCTTAAAAGACTTCTGCATATATTGCAATAAAATCTGTGATTGCTCACTACCAAATATTAAATCCCTGTATGCCAGTAAAATAACTTAGGTATTAAGTTTTCCCAAGTATCAAGGTCAGAAGGGAAATTCACCATCATACACCCCCTCCACCTGACAGATTTAGTGGTAAAATGGCACAGTGGAAAGCCCTTCAAAAACTGAATGCAGATTAAGCATGAAAACTCTAAGAAGGTGGGCTGAATTGTGAGAAAAGAATCAAAATATAAACAGTGAAGTAGAATAATAACAAGCTCAAGATGCACAACATCAAGTGAATTGCAAGAATCATGGCACTGTGGATGTGTGGTCATGATGTTGGACTGCAAAGTGGGAGATCCATGTACAAGTGTACCTCATGCCACAGTCTTTTTTTTTTTCTTTTCTACAAAATTATGAACATTCTGTCTGTTTGTTGATGTGTTTTTTCTCATTCTGTAATCTTAGCAATTGTCATGGTTATAGAAAAGAGTCATGCAAGAGGATTTATTTATTTAGCCATCCGTGGACATTTTAAAATGTATGGATGTTGTCAGTTGTGTACATTCATATATTTATACAGTTTGTTGTTACATGTAGTTAAACATTGTGACATATAAGTTGTTTACAATCATTTTTGCTCCTTATCAAAATATTGTGAAATTCACTTATAGTGTGAAAGCTGTGTTCCTGCAAAAAAAATTTAAGATTTTTTTCTAAAGCAATACATGTTAACTGCTTCTTTTATTTTCTGAAGCAGTTTATTATACAGTTTTACACCTTTGTACAAGAAGCTATTTTGAGTCTTATGTTATTACTGTCACAAGTAAATGTGATCAATAGTGGGAGCAGGCTAGATGCTGCACAGATCACTCACACAAATGAAAGCAACAAATACATAGCTGTGGAATATCTAGGAACAAAGAACAGCAAGGGTCAAAACTTTTAAAATGGACACAAGAGTTATAACATGCGGTACTTGTGTAGAACGAATAGGAGATACGTATATCTGGAGACTACTTCCTTACATCTCACTGCTGCAAACGGACGTTGTGCCATGACACACACACACACAAAGTTGAATACAGTAGACAGACATGTCAGTGATTTGATGGACAGTTCATCATTTTGTGAAACAAGAAAGGAAAGAAGAATGTGCTGGGCAAAAGGGTGATTTGAACATGGATAACCCGCTTGGCATGCCAATACCATGACCACATTGCCACAACACCATGGTTACTGACACTGGCATGATGCTGCACATCTGGAGCTTGGACCACGCACTATATATATATGCTGGTTCTTTTTTCACAGTTCAGTACACCTTCTTCCTGTTTTCATGCTTGATCTGTGTCCAGTTTATGGCAGGCTATCAACTGTGTCATCTTTCTTACAGCTAAATCCGACTGTTGTGGGATATTTCTCCTGTCAGATGTGATGAAAATCATAATGTCCCTATAAAAACTTTGTCATTGGGTTGGGATGAGTTTCTGATAAAAAAGGTCTTTCTTAGTATTGTGCATCCATTGTTCTCATAATGAACCAGTCTTTTCGTGAGCTACATTATCCACATCAATTAAAATATGCTGAGGTTCGGCCAGTTCATAAAACAGCTAAAAAAACTGAAATGAGGTACTATGGACGTATCTCATAGTTACCAATTTTTTTAAAAATCAGCATGTCAGCTTCAATTCATCCCAAGCATTATTTTATGCAGTCAGAACTGAACTGATCACAAAAATTATCAGCTGTCACAATAATAGGATGTGTGTCTCAGACTTATTCTTAGGTTACCAAAGCTTTCAATATGTAAATCATATCCATCTCCAAAAACTGACCAGTTGTGGTTTTCATGGAAAATCTGTTCGTTGGGTGTCATCGTACTTGGCAAACAGAAAGCAAGGAGTAATTGTTAACAACAATGGGAAGAAAGTCCTCACTGGAAACACATACTGTATGGCCTTCTATAAGTTTCAGTATTAGAGCCACTACTATTTTTGTATTGTACTGATATGCTAAGCCAGGTTCAATCTGATGCCATAGACTTTGCTGATGACTCAGCAGTGTTAGTTTGGTGTCAAACTAACAGACAGTTAATCTGACATATTGAGCAGACTCTTGGGGAAGTAGAGATATCAGTCAAAAATAATATCCTTGATCAAACTTTCCAAGAGCAGAAGCTGTCCCATTTCACCACAAAACATTGAGCACAATGTATTAGCGAAATAAGCTATGAGGACAAAAGATTAGACACCATAAACTGTGTGATGTTTGATGGTTGTACTAGTGAATGAAAATTTAGAGTGGAGTTTTCATATGTGCAGCATACTGAGCCAACAGAACAGTCACAGATGTGTCATAATTGTCATATAAAATACTGCTGATTTAGCTGTATAAGAAACTATCCATATTATGTTTCCATCCTTAGGTATAGTATAATTACCCAGGGTAGATAAGACCAATCTACTTAAAACTTTTAGTCCAGGGGGGGAAAACTGAGCCATGGTGGGAGCTAATGAGAAACAACACTGCAGAGATAAGACTCATTTGAGACAAGAAGGAGAGCAAGTTATATATTACATAACCACAGACTAAAACCCCACATTTTATGAGCATGATATTTATAAACATAATCTGAAAAGAGAAGTGTGACACAAATTTGAAAAATAGTGAAGGAGACCTGGAAAAATAGTTGAAGAGTAGCTGCTATTATAGTGTAGAAAATTGCTTGAATGAAAATCACATAAGATAATACCTGCCTAAAAATGTACCACTACATGTGTTACAACCATAGATTTTTTAATGTGTCAAATATGTAAAATAATACCTGTCTGCAAATCTAACAATGTGTATACTATAACCTTAAATAGGTTGTAGGAGAATACTTGCTTGCTTTGACACATGATATAGTTGTGCTGTGCCTTGATGTGTTTTGTGATGCCATTGAGAAGGGATGTATATGTTTTGGAGTGGAAGTGAAATGTTGTTGTAGAGGGTACGGTGTATGAAGAGGTGGCATACTTTAACTGTTTAATTTTGTGGTTGTTGTGTGTATGGAAGGTATATAATATTGTGTCATTTAGTGTGCTACAGTCATCATGATGTGAAGTGTCCAAAATTATGTGGTGTGCAAAATCTTGTCATATAAAACAGAAATGTCATAAAAATTTAAATGGTACTCTAAGGGGTGCATGTAACCACTAAATAAGTTGATCAGTTTTTTAATTACATCATGGGAAAAGGCAGGTGAATCCATGTTTATTAAAATATTCAGTGTGCAGTTACATTATTTTAAACATTGATCCAAAGACCTTCTTTTGACATTTAACTAAAAGCATTGATCGATCTATCTTCTCCCATGATTTCATTAACAAAGTCTGATTCACCTACTTTCTGCCACAATTCCATTAAAAAACATTGATCTACTTATGAAATTTTCTATTTCCTCACAGGTTCTGCTTCTTCTACCATCTGACTCACCATTTGTACTGTTCACTTTCAATAACTCGCTGCACATAGAGTTACCAACTGAAACGTGCAACAGTAAGGCTGACAACACAGATAATTGTTCTTTTACTCTATTATTGAGTTGTATAGGTGAACTGGACTTTGGGATACTGGCTTTTTGGGAGGTACAGGGGGTGGTTATTGAATCCTAGCTATGGTTGAGCAATATAAGTGAATTGGAGATTGGGATATTGCTTTTTGCAGTTGTGAAGGGCTGGGGCATGTTTATTGATATCCTGGTCTAGGGTTGAGCTATGTAGGTTAACTAGAGAGTTGCATGAATTCAGTGAACTGTTTTTATTATTGAAATTTTAGTTTGTCCCCACATAAAACACAATATTTTTCTGTGGTTTTCCCACCAATATCACTGGGCTCAGTCAGTATATTGGTTCACATATTAATTGTATTTTTCTGGGTTTCAATCAATGTTTTGGTCATTATGTTGGATACACTTGAAATAGGGCTTTTCACCATGGTGGTGATGTCACTGGTCAAAGCAGACAAGTGGTATCCCAGTCTCTAGTAATCCCCCTTAGATCAAGTTTGTTAGTTTGTATGTAGTGTCAGAACTGACATGTCACCATTCTTATGTCTAGTGTTGTGTTCCTGTACTTAACTGTAGGGGGAATGTCTGTATGAAGTGTTCAGCTAGTGTAAGTTCACGAAGTGTTTGTATTACTACATATATAAGCACTTACGTAGACTGACTTGTCAGTGGAACATTGGACACAATAAATTACTAAGCCTAACTATGTTTAACAATGCAGTCTCTGTTTCTGTAAAAATCCACAATCAGTTGTGCATTACTTACAATTGTCACTTCAGTGTGTTATGTGAGATCCTGATATAACTGTCTGTCCATTAAACTAAGTGCATTACATCTTCAGTACTTCATACATTTAGACAATTTGGATAGGTGTGCATTGTACTTATCTGTACAGCCTGTCCCATGAAAGTTATTGTACAATTGAAGCAATATAGATACAACTGTGACTATAACTTGCTGCCTTTTGTATTCTGTCACCGCAGCTGTGATTGTAACATACACACAAACTGCTATTAAACACAAGATACAGAACACGTGATACAGCTGTCACATTTATCTATTGTAGTAGATGACACTCAGCTCAGTAATCTTAAGATTCTAATCACTGACAGTGTTTGTAGACCTTCATGATCGTATTTGGCTCTACTAGTAAACAGCAATTGGCCATTCAGTTGCCTCTGTGTGATATGAACCTGTTCACAAGTGTTGACATCAATGTGTGCAATTCCTGGTATTGTTTTTGTAAATTTATGACAATTTGGGTCAGTGGAAGAGTCTGATACCATTACTCTGGTTTTACCCGTGTTGTAAAGGTGTTGTGGTGTGTGACATCACTACGGTGTGGTGTTTTTGAGTTGGTTAGTTTGGTAGATGTCTTGATGTTACATTTGATGGTGCCCTCTGGTGGTAGATGTGGACATGCTGAGTTTAATGTGTGGTATTGGATTAACTTGAGTTTTTTGCCTGTCATAATGCTAACATGGTCATGAGTTTAGGTAGTTGGTGCAGTAATACGGGTAGTAGAAGTGTTTTCAGTGAATTGTTAAGGTTTGTTTTTGTATATGTTTATGGAGTTTTTGTTAGGACTGATTAGTTTGGTATTTGTTGTACGGGCAGAAGTCTAATTTTGTTATTGAGTTTTAGTTAGATGTGGATACTACAGTGAAATTCACAAATGTTTAAGGAGATTTTTTTGACTTTGATGTGTGTGTGTGTGTGTGTGTGTGTGTGTGTGTGTGTGTGTGTGTGTGAGAGAGAGAGAGAGAGAGAGAGAGAGAGAGAGAGAGAGAGAGAGAGAGAGAGAATTTGTGTGGGAGCATGGGTGTGCATTGTGGCTAAAGTAGGTGCCCAGTGGCTTTTATTGGTAAGTAATTTTTGTTTTGATTATATTCTATACTTACTGCAATGTTTCATCTCTTCATATTTATGGTAGGTCAACTGTTTTAATTCACGTAGGGAATATGAGGTGTTTGGGTTTCTGAGTTGTTGGGGTTTTGGTTCCACTTTTAGGAGTTGCAGGTGTTGGTTTTTTGGTATCAGTAGTTGGAGCTGTGCTAATAGGTGAACAGAAATGTCCAATTCCATGTTTTAGAGATGTAGGTGTTTTGGTACTGATAGCTGAAGTTGAGCTATGTAGGTCAAGGGAAATGTCTGATTCCTGTGGTTTTGTTGGTGTAGCAATGTTGTAATGTAATTTTTGTTTTAGGATCATGCAGTGCTTTTGTGGTTGTCCCAGCCCTAAGACCCAAATTTTCCACAGTAATCCTGTTAGCTTCATTTTGATTTTGGAATGAGACATTATTGTGTCATTTATTTATTTATTTTGTTCATGTCATGTCATGTGTATGTAGCGATGTCATTGTCATCATATTATATTTGCTGGATCTAGCCACTTGTGCCAAACTCATGCAGACAGGTGCAATTGAATGCTTCTGTAACGTCCTTTCATTCAACATTGAATGATTCATTGCATATCTGTAAATACAGGTTACACTTCTTGATGCATAGCACAATAATACATTCTTCTGAATGCGTCATTGATTAACAAAATGATTAAATTACAAATAAAATGGTCTGCTTAACACTATTTACATATTTTTGAACCACTTTTTATTCGGCGTGTAAGTACGCTATTCTAATGCATAAAAGGGATTTATAACAGGAGATTCTTTAGCTGAAATTTAAGCTTCATTGTGGGTAGGGTCATACCTGTACTTGAAAATGCATTGGCTAACTTCAATAATGCATATTGTTCACTCTTTTCATAGAGTTCTGTTCTGTTGTACATTATGAGCAATTAGCTTTTGCAAAGGTATTTTATGGTTGACCTGGCGAATAGCCTTTAATAGGTCAAGGTACTACCCACTACCTTCCAACTGGAGTCAAGCTTGTCAATTACTTTTGAAAAGACTACCATGAGTGATATATGTCTGCAATTAAGAGCTGGTTATGCTTATCTTCAGTTTTGGGCTGGGCATTACTACAGCATATTTCGGTCTGATAGAAATTATGCTTCGAGTCATTCACTGATTACAAAAATAGCTTAATATCAGTTCTGTTGTCAGCAAAAGATTTTAATATCTTCCCGGAATCACAGTCATAGTAATCAGAATTGCTACTTTTTATTGAACTAATGAGTATTGAAACCTCCATTTGGGTTGTATTTTTGAAACTGATGTATGTTGGTGTTGCATGCAGTGTCTGCACTATCATCTGTATTCCATTGTTTGTTACTGAATGCATCCACTGTGGGGAAGTAATCTTTAAATCTGGTATAGCGAAAGATTTGAAACTGTTGCCATTTTCTGGTGCCTCAGTTTCATTTGAATTACTAGTTTGGTTTGTTTCTTGTGTAATAATGTTCTGAATACTTATTGCCTTCATTTTGGTGTGTTTTATTGTTCAAGGATAATGCACTAGTTTTTCATTTTTGATGACAGAGTGGAGGATTAGCCAATAATGATGGTAATGTGGTTTGAAACCTCGACTACTGCTCCATTATCTGAATTATGTAGAACTCTCACTGTCTAGCACTACATACTTTAATTCCAGAAGTAGTCCACCCTTTATCCTGCATCTCTACAGTTTAATTCTTTATTTGTTGTGGGCAAAAACAAGACTCAAATTGTGTTATTTAACTGAATTTTATTTGATCCTGTAGGATTACATGGTGTACAGTGAATGTACATGTAATATAGGACATGACAAGTATACAAAAATTTAATTATTGCATACTTTGTAACTATTGTAAAATCATTGATTATAATTAACAGTATTTAAAATTTATGTGACCAGAACTTTAATGTTGGCGGCATATGTCTAAGAAAGATATAAATTTTCCATCAACACTGTCTACTTTATAAACTTTTTCTGCTGTAATTTCTTTCGTAACACTATGATCAAATCACTGTTTACAATTTTGCAGTATAATACTACTATGACCTGTAGCTAACATGTTAGCAAATTTTGTTTTAACATGTTCAGTTTAACACTTCACTGTTGTTTTTATGGCTAAATCACTAAAAATTGTGGGTATAGAATCAAATTGTCAGTTGCTGTTGCAGTGGTTGTGCATGTTCAAAGTGCCAACACAAAGTTATTTCAAATCAGTCCCTTGCATCCTAGTGTCAAACTATACATACATACATCGATTAATCTTTGTTCCATAGATCATGAATACAACAATTTGTAATGATGTGGAATGTGTCACTTTAACATAAGTTTCCTTTACATAAAGTAATTAATTAATTTTTATTAAATTTTAGTTTTATTACTTCATATCTAAGAAGTCATATACTGAGTAGAAGTAGTTGTCATTCAGAAATTCTTTTAATTTGGTTTTAAATGTTGTTTGACTATCTGTCAGACTTTTAATACTAATTGGCAAATGACCAACGATTTTTGTGGCAGCATAATTCACCCCTCTCTGTGCCAAAGTGAGACTTAATCCACAATAGTGAAGATCATCCTTTCTTCTAGTGTTGTAGCTATGCATTTCGTTGTTATTTTTGAATTGGGATGGATTATTAACCACAAATTCCATAAATGAATATATGTATTGCGAAGGTATGGTAAATATCCCAAGTTCCTTAAATAAATGTCTGCAAGGTGATCTTGGGCGAGCTCCAGCTGTTATTCTGATTACACACTTTTGTGCATTCATTACTTTCTCTGTTAATGACGAATTACCCCAAAATATGATGCCATATGCAAGCAGTAAAGGAATATAGGCCTAGTAGGCTAATTTACTGATATGTTTATCTCCAAAATTTGCAATATCCCTAATAGCATTAGAAGCTGAATCTAACGGTTTCAGCAGATCATCAATGTGTTTTTTCAAATTCAATATCTCATCAGTTCACACACCAAATAATTTTGAGTATTCTGACTTAGCAACAGACTTCTGTTCAAAGTCTATTTTTATCAATGGTGTTATGCCATTTACTGTTCTTCTGTGCTTAAATAAATGTTTATTCGACATCTAAAATGTGTTATTACCAATGTACGACACTTAATATCCACAGATCAATAAATCAAATTAATATGCTCTTCAATCCAAGTAGAGATTTTTTTTGTACACTCAGTGTGGAATACTTTTAATTATGCGCATAGTCCCAACTATGGAAACCATAGTATGACTACCTGGTACTAAAAATGTGGTATTCCTTTCTATTGTTATATTAAGAGCGTACAAAATTTACACTGCTAATACTGACAAGTCTTTGAACAACCACTGATACTACAAACTATTATTCAATACATTCAGTTGAATCAAAATTTAGCATGCAAAGCTTGTCTGAAAATTTCATTCGAAAGTTATCACTGCAGACCGGAAATCAATCAGTTTTGAATTGTGTTCTCTGAACCAGCAAAGGGCATGCAGAAGTGTACCACCGTTTACCGTATTTGTCCTTGCAAATAATTATACGACAGTAAGAGTTCGGAGCGTTAAAAATCGTTTTTTAACAGCATCACAAGACGTTAAGTCTGCTCTCTCTCTCTCTCTCTCTCTCTCTCTCTCTCTTTACGTGGTGGCTGGTGGGTGCTCACAGGGCCATCTCTTGGCGATGTCATACGACAGCTGAATAGCACAGCCACACCGTTCATAGGAATCTTAAGGGGCGGTTAATTGTATTTCACATTTTTCAGTTTTAGTCAACAGCAAGTGAAGTACCACGTACCTTTACGTTCTGTATTTATTGATCGTTTTAGAGATGCTATAAGCGAACGTGATTTCGTGCTTTTTAGGATCCATGTTATTCATACTCGTTTCATGTAATTCATAACGTGTTGTATATAGTTCGGCACCCGGTGGATGTTGCTAACAATTTACAGCAAGTTTTAACATCAAGGATTTTTGAAAGGCTCGGGTTGCCAACAAGCTTTCTGTGCTATAAGAATTAGTGATAAAAACGATATTTGGGACATAACTAGTGATGGGCTAAACTGCGATTTTCCGATATCAGTGATTTCTGTGAATGCTACTTTTCAGTATCTGTTATTCTTAACTGTGATTTGTCGCAGTTAAGAGTCGCAGTTACGGAACCTAAGTCGCGTATCCCTCCGCCACTGCTACTTCTGCTACTTCCGCGATTTCTGCTACTTCTGCGACTTTTGCGATTTCTGCTACTTCTGCGATTTCTGCTACTTCTGCGATTTCTGCTACTTCTGCGATTTCTGTGACTCCTGCGATTGCTGCGACGTACCACCGTATGAAAAAGTTACATCTGTCCACACAGAAAATTGTATCTCAACAAACCTGTCATTGGTAAGTATGTTTTACGTTTATTCTTCCGTTGGCTTTAATTTTGTATTAAAGAAACAACTGTGAAAATATTAATAGTGTAATTAATATGTAAGTAGCCGCACAGTACCGTAATAGTTCGTGTTTAGAAAATGAATTCTAACATATTGTTATGTTCATAGGTACCTGAACTACATTTCAGTCACTCAGTAAAGTGATAATTCAAAATATCATTGTCAACAGATCTGAAGAAATTGCCAGTCTTTAGACCGTTTTCGTCAGACGACAGGTTAGTTTCTAAGCGTTTTGATGGACTTAATTACTTCAGTGAGATCGTTCTTGCGAATGTGATATAGCAAATATTAGCAAATGTGATATAGCAAATATTAGCAATCTACTCTGTCAATTATATTGCTAGTAATTAGTGACAGCAAAAATTGTTTAACAATCCTTGTGTTTTTGCAGACGCAGTTCTGACTGATTACTGGTTGCTGTACATATCTATCCACATCAAGGCTGTTGAGAGAGACTCGTGAAGATTCAAGACCGCTCTTAGAGGATTTGCAGTTTAAAAGTGAAATAATTATGAAATAAGTGTGTGACTGATTAAAGTGTTTTATTGAAGTTGTTGTGCGATTTTAAAGGAATAATAAACGTTAAATACATTGAGTGAATAATAAAAATCTCATTTTCCACATGTTAAGCCGTCCTATACCCGTAATTTTCCGCCACTTATTTACTGGTAAACACTAGTTGGAGAGTGACATGCCGTCCTCCCCCCCCCCTCCCCGTCACCACAATCTTGGTGTGACGCTGACCTGTAACATATCCCAAAGTCTACAATATGCATTTTGAGGCTGTTGATATGAAAGTGGGAAGTACAGATCTTCCAGTTAAATCAGGAATAGCTTAAGTGCATTACTTGAAAGTGACACAGGAAAAGCTTACTTATGTAGGTGGTAGTAGTGTCGGCAAAAAGTTCTTGTGTGTGAAGTTGTCATGTAGAACACCAGGTGTAAAACTTTTCTCCCGAGTCTTGAACTGTGTCGGAACAAAAGTGAGGCATTCATATGACTGTTTTAATTTCTCAGATGTCAGAGTTCTGCTGTGTTAACATTGCGAAGTCCTGTAGGCATGTGGAGTATTAACCAAAACTGTCATATTGGAAGCAGAATCAAACACATTTGTTACGTTACTCGATATTTTCAGGAGGAAAAGGCAATGTCGCTTCTTATTAATATAATACATTCAGAGTCACAGCAGTATTTGACCAACCATAACTGATGCTGAATGTGCATGTCGTCATATAATATGAAGGGCTTATTTCAATAGTGGTACAAGTCCATTACCTACACTTTTCTGTCTATAATGCTTCTGAAATTAGTGATCCAAACAAACATAAATAAAGGTTCATCTCTAGCAAGAAGCCATATGCTTGAATATTTCTGGTATCTCAACTGCAGATTTTTCAGCACTCATTTAACTTTACGACTCTATATCTCAAAATTAACAAAAATGGACTTGTACCACTATTGAAATAAGCCCTTCACATGCACACACAGCACATCGATCTCGTGAGGCACAAGGCTCTCATAACGAAGTACATACGTCGGTCAACAGATGACACTAGGAGAAGTATGTTAGCTGCGCTTTTTAGTTGCTACTTGCGACTCTTAGTTGCGATTTGTCACAGAAATCGCAGTTTGATTCGGTAGCGAATAGCGTAATATGAACTTTGCTCAACAGATGGCAGTGCTAACTGCGCTTTTTAGTTGCTACTTGTGACTCTTAGTTGCGACTTGTCACGGAAATCGCAGTTAGACTCCATAGCGTATCGCAGAGATGGACGTAGTACGAACTTTGACCCACAGATGGCACTGTTAACCGCGCTTTTTAGTTGCTACTTGCGACTCTTAGTTGCGACTTGTCACGGAAATCGCAGTTAGACTCCATAGCGTACCGCAGAGATGGACGTAGTACGAACTTTGACCCACAGATGGCACTGTTAACCGCGCTTTCTAGTTGCTACTTGCGACTCTTAGTTGCGACTTGTCACGGAAATCGCAGTTAGACTCCATAGCGTATCGCAGAGATGGACGTAGTACGAACTTTGACCCACAGATGGCACTGTTAACCGCGCTTTTTAGTTGCTACTTGCGACTCTTAGTTGCGACTTGTCACGGAAATCGCAGAAAGCAGTGCTAAATTCGACCAATAGATGGCTCACGTCTTTCAATGTGAAATACTACTTGCGACTGCTAACTGTGACTGAAATCGCAGTTAGATTCTGTAAAGTTGCTACTGTGATATCTGTGACTTCTCAGTCACTGTGATTTCTAACAGATACGCGATTTCCTGCCCACCACTAGACATAACATTGTTTTTGAGGGTCCGCCAACGCTAATGAAATGAATAGTGATGGGTCCTAACATGATTTTTGAGGGTACGGTAACGCCAACGAATAGTTATTGGTTCTAACATGATTTTTGGGGGTACGGTAACGCTAACGAATAGTGATGGGTTCAACTCCGATTTTCCGATATCAGTGAGTTCTGTGAATGCTACATTTCAGTATCTGTTATTCTTAACTGTGATTGTCGCAGTTAAGGAAGCCAGATCGGGCCTCCCTCCGCACTCTACCACTTCTGTGACTCGGCTAGCACTCATTTCACGCTAGGTGAGGAGAGCCCTACGTCAACGTGACGTAGCCACGCGTCGTCATGAGTTTCACGAGTTGCCCTATCGACTGTTGTGTGCGACTTGAATCTGCACTGTTAATTGTTCTTAGTTGATTTACAACATGAAGGCAAAATTAAGTGGAACTAGATGGTTTAATATTTCCAGCAACATTCGGAATTACTCCGAACCTCAGTTTAACGTTTCTGTCCACATGAATTATGTACAATTCATTGGCTTTTATAAAAATACGAAACACTTTAATTTCTCCCTATTTCACGTTTTTCTCCACATGATTTATGCACGATTAATCGTTCTAAAAATACCTAGACACTTTCGTTATGCTTCTGATTCCTTCATTCAGATATTCATTATGTTCATGAAACACACAATAACATCCCACATTCTTTGGATTGCAGCTTAATAATTAATTATTTCACGTTTCTATCCACACGATTTATGCACGATTCATCGGATTTTTTAAAAAAAATTGACCAAAAGCGTTTTTTTTTTTTTCGTTATGGTTCCTTCGTTCAGACGTTCATTATCTTCCTGAAACACATAATACCATCCCAAATTGTGGGATTACAGCTTAATAATTAATTCAACTGGGATGAGCGTAACAGATAACTCCTGTCACTTCGTTTGTACGCATGTGTTTACATTTAGCTTTGACGTTGGCTGTACAACCGCAAAGATCGATATACGCACTCATGTAATCGATTTAGGTTAATTCCGTCACGATGACGTACAATTACATTTACGTCACTATGACGTAGGGTTCTCCTCACCTAGTGTGAGATGAAGGCTACCCATTGAGGTATAAGGAGACCTCCATGAGGCTACCCCTGTGACTCTTGTGATTTCTGCGACTTACCACCCTATGAAAAAGTTACATCTGTCCACACAGAAAATTGCACCTCAACAAACCTCTCTTTAGTAAGTATGTTTTACGTTTTTTCTTCCGTTGGCTTTAATTTTGTATTAAAGAAACAACTGTGAAAATATTAATAGTGTAATTAATATGTAAGTAGCCATACGGTACCGTAATAGTACGTGTTTAGAAAATGAATTCTAACATATTTTTATGTTCACAGGAACTACATTTCAGTCACTCAGTAAAGTGATAACTCAAAATATCGTTGTCAACAGATCTGGAGAAATTGCCACTGCGTCTTTAGACTGTCTTCGTCAGATGAGAGATTAGTTTCTAAGTGTTTCGATGAACTTAATTACTTAAGTGAGATCGTTCTTGCAAATGTGAAATATACCCCATTGAGTGGCTTTCATTACAGCAAATATTAGCAATCTACTCTGTCAATTATATTGCTTGTAGTTAGTGACAGCAAAAATATTTGATAATCCTTGTGATTTTGGCCGGCCGAAGTGGCCGTGCGGTTAAAGGCGCTGCAGTCTGGAACCGCAAGACCGCTACGGTCGCAGGTTCGAATCCTGCCTCGGGAATGGATGTTTGTGATGTCCTTAGATTAGTTAGGTTTAACTAGTTCTAAGTTCTAGGGGACTAATGACCTCAGCAGTTGAGTCCCATAGTGCTCAGAGCCATTTGAGCCATTTGTGATTTTTCAGGTGCAGTTCCGACTCTGATTACTGGTTGCTGTATCTATCTATCCACATCAAGGTTGTTGAGAGAGACTCGTGAAGATTCAAGATAGCCCTTAGAGGATTTGCAGTTTAAAAGTGCCATACTTATGAAATAATTGTGCAGATGAGTGATTGAACTGCATTTTATTGAAGTTGTGCGGTTTTAAAGGAATGATAAATGTTAAATGCAGTGAGTGAATAATGAAAATCTCATTTTCCACATGTTAGAATATGCATTTTGAGGCTGTTGATATGAAAGTGGGAAGTACAGATCTTCCAGTTAAATCAGGAATAGTTTAAGCGCATTACTTGAAAGTAATACAGCCAAAGCTTACTTATGTAGGTGGTAGTAGTGTCGGCAAAAAGTTCTTGTGTGTGAAGTTGCCATGTAGAACACCAGGTGTAAAACTTTTCTCCCGTAGCTTGAACTGCATCGGAACAAAAGTGAGACATTCGTATGACTTAATGCTACTGTTTTCATTTCATTACACTTATAGAGATGTCTGAGTTCTGCTGTGCTAACATTGCAAAGTCCTGTAGGCATGTGGAGTATTAACCAAAACTGTCATATTGGAAGCAGAATCAAACACATTTGTTACGTTACTTGATATTTTCAGGAGAAAAAGGCAATGTTGTTTCTTATTAATATAATACATTCAGAGTCACAGCTGTGTTTGACCAACCGTAACTGATGCTGAATGTGCATGTCGTCATATAATATGAAGGGCTTATTTCAATAGTGATACAAGTCCATTACCTCCACTTTTCTGTCTATAATGCTTCTGAAATTAATAATCCAAACAAACATAAAAAAAGGTTCATCTCTAGCAAGAAGCCATATGCTTGAATATCTCTAGTATTTCAACTGCAGATTTTTTTTTTCTTTGCTTAATTTCGATTCTCCCCAAAGGGGGCGGGCTGGCAGCAGCTTATTACGCTGCTCTGCAGCCTACAAACATTTTAAAACGTAAGAAGAAGTTAAGAAAATATAAAAGCAGGCGATAAAACGGTGACTTAAATTGTAAATTTCCTGTCAGAGAGGTAACAGTTCGTAGTAACTGGCAGAAAGTCATCGAGTAAAACAGAAGTGATTTCTGGCATTCCCCGAAGTACTGTTATAGACCTTTTGCTGTTCCTTACCTATATAAAGGATTTGGGAGACAATCTGGGAAGCCGTCTTAGGTTACTTCCAGATGCTGCCGTTCATGGACTAATAAAGTCATCAGAAGATCAAAGCAAATGGGAAAGTGATTAGAAAAGCTATATGAATGTTGCGAAAATTGGCAGTTGACCCTAAATAACGAAAAGTGTGAGGTCATCCACATGAGTGCTAAAAGGAATTAATCAAACTTCGGTTGCACGATAAATCAGTCAAATCTAGAGACCACGAATTCAACTAACTGCCTAGGAATTACAATTACAAACAACTTAAATTGGAAGTAAAGCACAGAAAATGTTGTGGGGAAGGCTAACCAAAGACTGAATTTTATTGCAGGACACTCAGAAAATGTAACAGATCTATTAAGGAGACTGCCTACACTATCCTTGTCTGTCCTCTTTTAGAATACTGCTGCACAGTGTGGGATCTTTACCAGATAGGACTGACAGAGTACATCAACATAGTTCAAAGAAGGGCAGCAAATTTTTTACTATGACGAAATGTGGGAGAGTGTGTCACTGAAATGACACTGGATTTGGGCTGGACTTCATTAAAAGAAAGTATTTTTTCGTTGAGATGGAATCTTCTCACGAAATTACAATCACCAAATTTCTCCTCCAAATGCGAAAATATCTTGTTGATACAGACCTACATAAGGAAAAATGATCACCTCATTAAAATAAGGGAAATCAGAGCTTGAACGGAAAGATACAGGTGTTCGTTCTTTCTGCATGCTATACGAGATTGGACTAATAGAGAATTGTGAAGTTGGTAAGATGAACCCTCTGCCAGGCACTTAAATGTGATTTGCAGAGTATCCATGTAGATGTAGACGTAGATTGCTGCAGGTACCAGAAAAATCGTTAGCTCCTTTTCAGCAGCCATCCCTTAAATGTGTACAAAATGTGTTCACTCTGAGCTTCTTTCCTCACATCAGTAGCAATCTGGAGCCCCATTAGTTAAAAACTTGTGAGGAGCCATCCATGCCCTTAGCTTGAAATGATTAGTTGTGATGGCGGATTATCCTATTTCTATAGCACACTAGTGACATTATGATATGTTCAGTGTGTCACCATAACCTACATTTCAGATGTTCACATTCATTGGCATTGTCAATCGTCAACCAGTCATCTTACAGTCTTATGTAGGTCTTGGGCTCCACTGCAGGTCTGTCATCTAATGAGAGCATGAACAGTTGCCACAAATGCTCTCGGCATGGTGGCAAGTAAGCTTGGTGTTCTGCTCAACCCAATTAATCTTGTTGCAAATGTAGACATTGTAGCATGCTGCGTCCATGGTAATTTTATTTTGGGACAAAATCCTCAGTGGTGTTTCCAAACACACATGAGCCACAGTTCATTAACACCCGGTATGAAAGACGCTTTACAGCAACATGGAAGTAATTCAGCTGTAAATTTGAAGAGAGTCAAGGATAATGTCAAAAATTACTTTGAGACTGTTGAGGCTGTGCCACAGTAGCAGGAGTATGTGGATGCAGGGAGGTAGTGAAAAGTGTACTGATGATGAGGCTGAACTTTAAGAATGTTGCTTTTACCTGCTATAGTGTTGGACTGAAATCAGAATCATGATATATGCTTTTTGTCAAGTATATAATTCAATGCCATGATTTCATAAACAGTCTAGTTGTTTTAACTACTTTATCCAATTCCTTTTGAAGCCTCCTGCACTTCAAGTATATCCTGTTGATGTTATGTATGATGCTGATTATGTATAATCAGTTTATGTAGGAATAAGCAACTCTTTGACTCCACAGCAGCTACTATGTAAATTGCTTTCAGTGTGCAATTTTATTGAGATTCTAGCATTTACTATGTGCACCAAACACACAAACTTTGACATGTAGATAAAAACATATAGTTAAAAAATAAAACAGTCTTGGTTGCAAAATAGTGATCATTTAATGCTATGTATCAGCCCTTTTGGGGCATCATCAGGTTATGTACTATTCTGCAAATTTGCATTAGTCAAAAAGTGTATGAGCCAGGGTGTGGACCTTGAATGCAGCAATATCCTCAGATGTCAGCAGATGCTGGTGTGTTTATGGTTCACACCCTATTTACATATTTATTGATGAATGCTTCTTTCGAGAATACTACATAATTTGATGAAGCCATGCAAGGGTGAAATGAATTATTTAATAACCATTACTTTGCAAGCAACATTGTTTTCTTTTTTAAATAATTTGTAATGGTTGCTGTACCTGGCAACCAATGGAGTGGAAAATACTTTACATACATATAGTTACCAAGTTCATAAATACCAACATTAGATCACATAAACTTCCTCAGGACAACCACCTCCAACCCCATTGTCAGCCAGAAAGCCATCAGTGTACACAAAAGTACTATCACAAAGTTCCATACGAAGGTTGTGAAACTGAAGGCAATAGAGCGAGGCTGGAATAGTGTCGTTAGGAAGTAAATGAAGGCCAAGGTGAACACAGGCTGCCACATGAAGCCAAGGTGGTGCAGGGGTTACACCCTTCGTGAAAGTTACTGGTAGCGTGAAGTTAAGCAGCCAGAGTAAGACCCAAAAGAAAACTTCAGGAGGTAACAAAGAAGAGGAACGTGCCCTGTAGTGGCGATCAAAGGAGTCATCGAAGAAAGAGGAATAGGATGGGTGGCCAAGCATGGCAGATAAGTGGCACGCATATCTGCTGAGGAGAAAGCCACGGCAGTAGTTCAGCACATTCTGCATACAGACACTCGACTGGGCTAGTGTAAAAGGCGCCAGTGGCCAAATGGATGCCGTGATGGTGGATAGTATTGAGACAGCATAAGAGAGCCGCATGTGTAGATGCATAAATGAAACACCAATAGTCCAGCTTCAAACAGACAAGGGAGTGGTACAAATGGAGGAGAGTGGTTCGATCTGCTCCCCAGGAAGTACCGCTGAGGACACACAGCACATTGAGGGACTACGTACAGTGAGCTGCCAGAAATTTTCCTATTGAGCATGAGCCCCAGGAATTTCGTAATTTCAGAGCAACAGGCCCAAGATGTAAAGGCAGTGGAAGAAACCAACTGCACCGCCAGAAATTCGTACAAACGGTTTTGTCAGTGGAAAAACTAAAGCCAATGTCGATGCTCCACGAGTAAAGACGATCGAGACATCGCTGAAGACACCGCTCAATGAAATGGGTCCTGGAGAACTGTAATAGATGGCAAAATTGTCAACAAAATGGGAGCCCGAGATCCTCGGTGGGAGAGTGGCCATTATAGAGTTAATGGCGACAGCAAAGAGGATGACACTCAGGACAGAACACCAAGGAACACCGTTTTCCTGGAGAAAGGTGTCTGTGAAGGCAGAACCAACACATGCCTTGAAAACTCAGTCTTTTGAAAATTCCTGAAGGAAATGGGGCAGCCAGCCGTGGAAGCCCCACGTGTAGTGCACAGAGGACACCAGTCCTCCATCAGGTGTCGTGGGCTTTCTACAAATCGAAAAACATGGCCACAGTCTGGGATTTCCACAGAAAACCATGCATGACATGGGTGGACAAAGTGACGAGATGGACATCTGCAGAATGGCATGCTCTAAATCCACACTGTGTAGTGGTTAGTAAATTGTGAGACTTCAGCCACTATACCAATCAGGCATGAATCACATGTTCATCACCTTGCAAACACAGCTGGTGAGAGAAATGGGGCAGTAGCTAGAAGGGAAGTGTTTGTCCTTACTGGGCTTAGGTATGGGTATGACAGTGGCTTGACGCCTGCATCTGTGAAACGTGCCCTTTGCCCAGATGAAATTGTACATGTTAAGCAGAAAGTGCTTGCCCACCAGGTGCTGCAACATCTGAATGTGGATGGCATCTGGCCCTGGGGCAGAGGATTGGGATGAAGTGAGAGCATGATCTCTCTCTCTCTCTCTCTCTCTCTCTCTCTCTCTCTCTCTCTCTCTCTCTCTCTCTCTCTCTATTCGTTTAGTCGGTTCCGACCCTTCGTGACCCCATAAACCAAATCACGCCACTTTTTCCTGTCTTGCACTTTTTCCCGTAGACCTTCCAGGTTGGAACACATTGCTTTTGTGATGCCATCGATCCATCATCCTCCGACGTCCTCTTCTTCTAGTTCCTTCAATCTTTCCCAGCGTTAATGTTTTTCCCAGGGAGGCATGCCTTCGCATTGTGTGTCCAAAGGAGGTCAGCTTTTGTTTTAACATTAGACCATCCAGGGAGAAATCTGGTTTTATTTGCTCCAATATTGATCCATTGTTTCTCTTTGCAGTCCATGGAACTCTAAGAAGTTTCCTCTAACACCACAGTTCGAAGGAGTCAATTCTTCGCCGTTCATCCTTTCTAATGGTCCAGGTCTCACATCCATACATCACAACTGAAAAGACCATAGCCCTCACAATACGGATCTTTGTTGCTAGTGTTATATCTCTGGACCTTATAACCTTGTCAAGGTTTGACATCGCCTGTCTACCGAGCAAGAGGCGTGTCCAGATTTCATGGCTGCAGTCGCCATCACCAGTGGTCTGGCAACCGAGATAATTGAATGTGGTGACTAACTCCATGGTTTCTCCTGCTATATCCCACGAATTTGTAGGTGTAGTTGCATGATCTAGCTCCCCATAATAAAGGCAGCATTTTAGCAATCACGATTTTGAGATTATAAGGGTATCACCTGAGCTTTCTCTGCTCGTTTTCTATCGAGGAATGCAGGGAAGGAAATCTCTGCAAAATTGCAGCCCAAATTGTTGGAGATAACAATAGGGTCCATGATGACATCCTCTGCTACTGTCAGGCTGGAAATTGGGGAATGGAGCCATTAAAGGATGGTCCACACAATGGAAGAGGGAGTGGAACTGTTAAAAGAGCGAGTGCATGAAATCCAGCTAGCTTTTTTGCTATCCCGAAGAATGTGATGACACTGTACATGCAACTGTTTGTAATGAATGCAGTTTACCATCGTAGGATGACAGTAAAAAAGTGGAGATCACATCTCCCCGTGCGAACTGCGTCGTGGGATGTTTAGTCCACCAAGGGACTGGGACATGGCGTGATACAGAGGAAATGCGAGGAACGGAACATTCTGTGGCAGTAAAGATAATATTTGTAAGATGTTCTACCTGGTCATCACAACTGGGGAACTGTTGTACACTGAAATTCGCCACAGAGGAGTAAGGCCTCCAGTCAGCCTTAGTAAGCTGCCATTTGGGTGTGCACATATGTGGGGTAGGAGTCAACAAAACAGATAGCACACAGGAAATGGTCACTCAAGTATGTGTCAAAACAGACCACTCAAGACAATGGGCAAGCTGAGGAGTGCAGAAGGTGCAAATGGGAATAAGTGTGCATGGAGTCTGAAAGGAACATGGGTGCTCCTGTGTTAAGGCATATGAGTTTAAGTTTATTGAGAAGGTCAGCCAAGAGGGCACTCTTGAACAGGTTCTTGGGGAACTGCAGAGGGGACGGTGTGAATTAAATTCACTGAGCAGCGGAAAGTGGTGAGGTAACTGTCCAATAAGCTGGAGGAAATCTGCTCTGGTGACATTGAATGACAGAGGTATGTAAATGGTACAAAGGGAAAAGGTCAAGTGAGGAAGGAAAAGGCGAACTGTGATAGCTTGAAGATGGGTAATCCTCCTGTATGAGCAGTATGAGTTCCCCATGAGATGGAGTGCCATCCTTGTGGCGAAGGTCAAAACAGTCTGGGAAGAAATGCAAGAGCTCAAAGTGGTCATGAGGATGCAGTTCTGTTTCCTAAAGGCAGAGAACAAGTGGGCACTGTGTTTCTAAGAGCAACCATAAATCCTCTTTGTTGGATCAAAGACCACAAACGTTCCATTGGAGAAGGGTCATGACAAGGAAAAGATGGAGGGGTGTCACCTTGGAGGCTGCGGAGTGCCAGTCTTCAAAGATGCTACAAGGCACAGAGGCAGGAGGATCCAGCTCTATGAGGTATACAGAAGCATTGGCATTCTCCTTTTGTTGGCCTGCAGAGTCCAGGGTGGACAAACGGTTGGTGGTGCACACAGAGGTTGGCTGGGTGAGGGTACCTCGTGGTGACACCATCGCAGAGGATCTTCGAGTTGACGAAGAAGAAGATTGTTTGCCTATGTTTGACCTCTTGGAGCCTTTCTGGTTGGCAGAAGAAGACTCAGTTGCTGGTTGGTTGGAGGGATGTAGGAAGTCTTCACAGAAGTATTCCTTCTGTCCTTTCCAGCCTGCCGATTGTGTAGCTGACGACTTCGCCCCACGAGGTGAAAATTTGGTCGCGGGTTGCACAGCTGGAGATGGAGGTGGGGATGCTACCATGATGCTGGGTCATTTCCCAACTGCGATGCTGAATTTGAGGTCACATCTCTGCACGGCCATGTCCTTTATGGAGCAAGACATAGCAGGAGTAGTACTGTACATATCAGGTGGTAGAATGCAGAGTTTCTGACTAGCCAACAACTTGCAAGCAACCGGGTAAGGCACTTTTTCCTTGACCCGGATCTCCTGGACAGCCCGCTCATTGAGGCAGCATGGTTGCCATTGCAGTTGATATGATGGGGAGAAAGAGGCAGACACTCACCCTCATGAGCGTCCCTACGACAGTTTACACATTTGACTGGGTGTAGACAGGGCTCTCTAGTGTGGTTGTAATGTTGATACTGGTAGCAGTGCATCAGGTTCAGAATATAGGATCTGCCTTTGATAACTTCACAACCTGCTTTGATCTTTGATGGAAGAACCACTCTATCAAAAGTGAGAAAGTGCGTGTGAGGGCATGAAGGAGGCATTTACTTTTTTCATCACCTGCTGGACTGTGATAACACCCTGACCAGAGAGGTACATTTGGGTTTCTGTCTCTGTCAGACCATCGAGGAACCTAGTGTAAATAACACCATAAGAATTCAGCGTTCAATGGGCTTTGACATGAACAGGATAGCCACGGAGGAGCGAGGCTCCAAGTAGTTGTTGTGCTTGAGAATCATAAGTAGTCTCAAAAAGCAAAGTTCCATTGAGTAAATGGGAGCAGGATTTCACAGGGCCAGAAATTGCATCAACACCTTTCTGAATAATAAACTGATTTACCATAGTGATGGACTGGTAGTCTTCAGTATGTAAAACCACAAGGAGCATGGTGCAGCAAGGAGGGACTCTGAATTGTTAGCCTCATTCTGTTTGTTTCACAGCCGTTGACTGAAAAGATGGATTGGCTCATTGTGAGAAAATCCCCCACGATTGCCAGCATCTCTGATGCCGCACTTCTTCCAACTGAAGGTCCCCTTCAGAAGGGTGGGCACCTACCTTAGTAACTGTTCACACCACAGGTCACACCTAACAGAGGGACCAATTGGCAATTTGGAAGGTAGCAGCTCAGGCAGTCACCGCTCCCTGGGCCTGGCTTGTACGAGGGGGTACATGCAAACCCTAACTGTGAAACTGGGGGTGGGAATTACACATTACCTAGTCACCTGTTAAATGTCAGACAGCCTTCAGGAGTGCACAGGGAGGCAGAAGAAGAGGAACCTCAAATGCCAAAATGAAGGAAGGATTGGGGAAGGTGAACAAATGAAGAAAAAAGGAACAAAAAACAGTGGAGAGTATTGTGATATGGACTACCAAAAATGCACAATACATCTCCAAAAACAGCTCAGACATATTCCCCAAGGGTGGAGAAAAAGAGTAGCAAGAGGTCAAACATGCAGCATGGAAGGGAAAAAATGCTGCAGAGGCTGGGGCCCTGTGGTCACCAAGCACAAACCCACCAAAGAGTGACGGATCCAGGGGGAGGGGGGTATCAAAACTGGTGGCTACATTTACAAACCATAATTCTACACACAAAACATGACAACCCTGTGGCCTAGGAGTAGCATCTTTGATTAGTAATCAAAAGTCTTCGGTCCCAGGTTTGAATCCCACCACCGCTTAAATTTTGATTAATAATCACCATTGGTGGCTTAAGACTTCCGGAATAAAAGGTCACCCTCTTTCTGCCAACCAACGGCCTTGTCAAAGCGAGCGGAGGAGTGGACAGAGGTTCAGGGCAGTCTCTTGTCCTTGGGGTGGGAAACTGCCCCTAAAGGCAGAAGAATCAGCAATGATCAATGGTGTGAGATGCAGAAGGCAAGGGAAACCTCTGCATTAAAGACATGTAACGTTATCCACAGGACAGGTGGCCTGTAATTGAAAAAGTGTCATGATGATCTCTCCACTGGCAAAAGATTCTGGAAGACCCCCTCTTCGGATCTCCAGGAGAGGACTGCCACGGGAGAGGTGATCATGAGAAAAAGATTGAATAATCAATGGAAGGATAACATTCTATGAGTTGAGGTGTAGAATGTGAGAATCTTGAAACTAGGGAAACTAGAAAATCTGAATAGGGAAATACAAAGGCTCAATCTAGACATAGTAAGGGTCAGTGAAGTGAAATGGAAAGAAGAGATGAGCAATATCAACAGCAGCAGAATATAGTATAATGGGATTTATGAACAGGAAGGTACAGCAGAGAGCATGTTACTGTCAACAGTTCAGTGATAGGGTTGTTCTTAACAGAATTGAAAGCAAATCAATGATGACAATGATAATTTAGGTATACATGCTGAGATTGCAAGCTGAAGATGAAGAGATAGAGGAAGTATATTAGGATATTGAAAGGATAATATAGTACATAAATGAAGATGAAAATCTAATAGTCATGGGGGACTGGAATGAAGTTGTAGGGGAAGGAGTAGAAAGAAAAGGTTAAACGAGAATATGGGCTTGTGAAAAGGAATGATGGAGGAGAAAGACTAACTGTGTTCTGTAATAAATTTCAGCTACTAATAGCTAATACTCTTTTCAAGAAGCACAAGAGGCAGAGTTGTACTTTGAAAAGGCCAGGTGATACAGGAGGAATACAGTTAGATTAAATCATGGTTAGACAGAGATTCTGAAATCAGATACTGGCTTGTAAGGTGCACCCAGGAGCAGATATAGACTCAGATCACAATATAGTAGTGATGAAGAGTAGACTGAAGTTCAAGAGATTAGGCAGGAAGAATTAGTATGCAAACAAATGGAATATGGAAGTACTAAGGAATGATGAGATACATTTGAAGTTCTCTAAGGCAATAAGAAATAGCTCAGGAGGCAGTACAGTTGAATTATTAGTGTTTTAGGGCGCACAACAACGAGATTATCAGCGCCCGGTACAGTTGAAGAGGAATGGACATCTCTAAAAAGCCATCACAGAAATTGGATGCATAAACATAGGTACAAAGAAGGTAACTGCAAATAAACCAAGGATAATCAAAGACATACTTAAGTTGATCAATGGAAGGACGAAGTACAAAAATGTTCCGGGAAACCCAGGTACACAGAAATACAAGTTTCTGAGGAATGAAATAAATAGGAAGTGCCAGGAAGCTAAGACGAAATGCCTGCATGAAAAATGTGAAGAAATCGAAAAAGAAATGATTGTCAGAAGGATGGACTCAGCATACAGGGAAGTCGAAACAACATTCGATGACAGTAAGAGCAAGGGTGGTAACATTGTGAGTGCAATGGGAATTCAAATGTTAAATGCAGAGGAGAGAGCAGATAGATGGAAAGAATACATTGAAAGCCTCTATTAGGGGGAAGATTTGTCTAATGTGATGGAAGAAAAGACAGGAGTCGATATAGAAGAGATTGGGAGTCCAGTATTAGAATCAGAATTTCAGAGACCTTAGGAGGACTTAAGATCAAATAAGGCAAAAGAGACAGATAACATTGCATCAAAACTTCTAAAATCATTGGGGGAAGTGGTAAAAAAGCAACTATTCTCTTTGGTGTGTAGAATATATGAGTCTGGCCGGGTACCACCTGTCTTTCAGAAAAATACCACCCACACAATTCCAAAGACTGCAAGAGCTGAAAAGTGCGAGAATTATCGCACAATCAGTTTATCAGCTCATGCATCCAAGTTGCTGACAAGACTGACATACAGAAGAATGAAAAAGAAAATTCAGGACGTGCTAGATGTCCACCAGTTTGGCTTTAGAAAAGGTAAAGGCACAAGAGAGGAAATTCTGACTTGCAGTTGATAATGGAAGCAAGACTAAACAAAAAAATCAAGACACGTTCATAGGATCTGTGGACCTGGAAAAAGCGTCCGAGAATGTCAAATGGTAAAGATGTTCGAAACTCTGAGGAAAACAGGAGTAAGCTACAGGGAGGAATGGGTAATGTACAAGAGAGAAGAGGGGACAATAAGAATGGAAGACCAAGAATGAAGTGCTTGCATTTAAAAGGGTGTAAGACAGGGATGTAGTCTTTCGCCTCTACTGTTCAATCTCTACACTGAAGAATCAATAATGGAAATAAAAGAAAGGGTTGGAAGTGGAATTAAAATTCAAGGTGAAAGGCTATCAATGATACGATTCGCTAATGACATTGCTATCCTGAGTAAAAGTGAGGGACAATTACATGATCTGCTGAATGGAATGAACAATCTAATGAGTACAGAATACGGACTGAGAGTAAATCGAAGAAAGACAAAAGTAATGAGAAGTAGCAGAAATGACAACAGCAAGAAACATTAGGATTGATGGTCATGAAGTAGATGAACTTGAGGAATTCTGTTACCTAGGCAGTAAACTGACCAATGATGGACATTACAAGGGGGACATCAAAAACAGACTAGGAGTGGCAAAAAGGGCATTCCTGGCCAAGAAAAGTCTACTAGTATCACACATAGACCTTAGCTTGAGGAAGAAATTTCTGAGAATGTACGTCTGAGTACAGCATCACATGGTAGTGAAACATGGAATGTGGGAAAACTGGAACAGAAGAGAGTCTAAGCATATGAGATGTGGTGCTACAGACATATGTTGAAAATTTAGTGGACTCTCAAGATTAGGAATGAGGAGGTTCTCCACAGAATCGGACAGGAATATGTGGAAAACACTGATAACGAGAAGGGACAGGATGATAGGACATTTTTAAGACATGAAGGAATGACTTCCATGGTACTAGAAGGAGTTGTAAATGAAGACAGAGATTGGAATACATCCAGAAAATTGAGGATGTAGGTTGCAAATGCTACTCTGAGATGAAGAGATTTACATAGGAGAGGAAGTCATGGCATCAAACCAGTCACAAGGCTGATAGAAGTAATGGAATTTTGAAAGCTAAAGTGGCTGTGGGCACATGTTTAAAAATTTCAACAGGTAGATACCTGTAATTTGCGAGTAAGGTTGCCCTCCTATGCTATCATAATTTACATTTGAATGTCAAATTACTTTGACAGCCAAACAACTCAAACATTCCTTTAACCCAGAGTGGAGGCAGCTTAGTTTTCAGATGCTTCTATTATCAGAACTAGACAAAACACATGCATGCACACACATGACCACAGACTCTGGCCAGATCTGGCTTGGCAGGCAGAGACTGAGCACATGCGTTTTTCCAATGAAGGCCTTTTGGCTGAAAGCTTACTTGTTTGACAGTTTTTGTTGTGCCTATCTGCAACTCAGTATATACAGTTCTGTATAGTTAATAGTATATGATCATTAATAAATACAGAGTTTGAAGAGAAGTCCGTAGGCATGGCAGAATATTCCAAATTTTTGGGTGTATGCATTGATGAGAGATTGAATCAGAAGAAAGGCATTAATGATCTGCTGATATGTTTGAGTTTAGCTACTTATTCTATCAGCGTTATTGCTAATTTTGGCTATAAGCACATGTAAATTAGCTTACAATGCCAATTTTCATTCACTGTTTTCATATGGCATAACATTTTGGTGTTATTCATCATTAAGGAAAAATGTATCTTTGCACACAAGCAGCTGGAACCCAGTGTGTGGGCATGGGTGTGGGCGCGTCCTCTCTCTCTCTCTCTCTCTCTCTCTCTCTCTCTCTCTCTCTCTCTCTCTCTCTCACACACACACACACACACACACACACACACACACACACACACACGTCCAAAATTAAACCAATATTCTACTATTTCCCCGTCCAGTGTCTGATTCACACAAACCTCAACCAGATATCTGTACTGTAGTAGCACCACCATTGAAGATAGGGAAAGTTAGTTTTGTGTAATATTCTGAGCCCAAGTTACAGCCAGGTACGGGCCAAATTGCAGTGAGTTATGCATACCAACAGTTGCGAAGTAGAATAGAGCCCACAGGGCCATCAAATTTCTGAAAGATTATACATAGCAGTTTTGCATGTAACAAATCACAGGCAGAAGGTGCCCCTGGCCAACCTAGTGTGTTATGAGTACATGCTGCGAAGTGGGGCGTATGGCAAAACAGAGGTGCACAGGCACACAGCTGCATATAAATAGGTGTAGGTTTCTAACTAGATTCTTTCAAGTGTGGCAGCTCTCCTGGATGGCAGGGCATGTCACACCACCAGCTACATGCAGCAGCAGATGGGGCCCAGCATTCTAGTCCATGGTGGGTCGCTGGTTCAACCCTCTGAGGCTAATGCAGGGTCCATAGACAGCCAACAGTGGGCCACTCCAAGGCTCACTACCGCAGGCAGTTGTTCGGGCTTCCAACTCATGCCGGAGGCATCGTGAGGTGAGAGCCATAGATTCAGACGCTGGATCGTGGGCACTTGTCACCGCGATCTCAGCCATGCTGGCGAGACGCACACAGCTGACTACCTGTGGCTCACACTGAGTGGTGCTGAGTCATCAGAGATGCAGATGGCTGAGTCGACTGCCAGCATCCTGACGTCGATGCAACTCCGCTGCTGTACAAGGCCAAGTCACAGCAGTGCGTGCACGAGTTGTTGAGGCAGCCATGCTGTGCCAAGCCATTTCGCAGTACCCAGTGAGGCAGATCGAGGGTAACGGGGGCACTGTAGTTGGAAACAATAAATCACTTGGAAAGCTCGGATGAGTCTTAATATGGTCCCTTCTACCCCTTTCTGCTTCATTTGGTGTTGCTGTTACATTCAGTGGCAGAAGTTCCCATTACAGTACAATCGTGTTCTGCACAGAAGATGATATTCCAGTCAATTGACAATCCTGCCAACAATGACATCAGGACACCTATGAAAGGGGGTAGTGTTTTCCATGTAGTCCCACATCCACCATCACTGTACATAGTCACAGATGGTGGAGTATAGCATGGAGAACATGCCTACCAGACACTCTGCAGTGGAGGGCCATAGAAAGAAAGAAGGCAGAACAGTTGCAGGTTGCTTTGACCCAATGGCTTAATGTGAATTGTTCTGTTGTTTCCTGGATGTGGTGACAGTTTAGAAAGACCAAAATCATGCTCCAAAGACCAGGGCAGGGCCGATCCCATGTGACTTCAGAAGAGAGGCTCTAAGGACATGACAGTACTGCCTTAGTACTCCATGGCAACTGGCATACGCTGTCACAGTATCTACCAGACTTTTTTTGGTTATGGTTTTAGGGCGCAAAATTGCTATGGTCATTAGTGCCCTGTCTGTGGCTCAGGGAAAGGTTAAAAAAAATTGGAAATTAGCAGCAATGGGAGCGAAATTCAAAAAGTGGGGAAACTAAAAAACAGAAGGAAAGCTTAGAAACCCAACATAGAAGGGGAGTTGTCGTCCCCAAAAAGAACTTCAAATGACCGACGTCATCTCACTGACACTAATAAACTCGAGGACGTGATCGGCTGAGTGGGTGTCACCTACTAAAATGGAAGATATATCAGGCGACAGCTGTAGACAGGCATGTAGCGAAGTAAAATAGGGACACTCAAGTAAAATGTGTCTCACTGTCCACAGTTGAGAGCAATGGGGAGAAAGCGGGGGAGGATTGCCGCTTACAAGATGTCTGTGGCTAAAAACACAGTGCCTTATCCAGAGTCTAGTTAAAATTACCTCCTCCCAACGACGAGTTTGGGAGGAAGAGGTCCAAGCACAGGGAAGAGCTTTCACATCCCACAATTTATTATTGGGAAATGTAGACCAATGTGCATGCCATAAAAGAGCAACACGGCGACATAAAACACTCTGTAGATAGGCAAAGGGAACCATGTGAACAGTAGGCTGAAGAAGGGAGGCTGCAGCCTTGGCCGCTATATCAGCCACCTCGTTTCCATGGATACCAACGTATCCTGGGATCCAGAGGAATGCCACAGAGACATCACCTGAAGTGGAGCCAGTCCTAAATCCGGTGGACCAGGGGGTGGACAGGGTAGAGAGCTTGGAGACTGAGGAGAGAGATGAGCGAATCTGAGCATATAATACACCGTATTCGCTTATGGCAACGGATGTATTGGACAGCCTGGAGAACAGCATAAAGCTTCACAGTAAAAACCGAACACTGGTCGGGAAGCCAAAATCGATTAGGGGTGTTGCCAACAATATACGCACTCCCAACACCAAATGATGTTTTTGAGCTGTCAGTGTAAATAAATGTGGCATCCTTCATGTTTGTGCATAGAGCAGCAAATGCCTGACAATAAACGAGAGAAGGTGTACCATCCTTGAGAAGCTGACAAAGGTCACAGAGCAGGCAGGTCCAGGGGCAGAGCCAAAGTGGTGCTGTAACCCCAGTTGTCAAGAAAGTTTTAGGAAAGTGGAAGGAAAGAGAACGTAGCAATTGATGGAAGCAGACTCCTGGTGGTAGTAGAAAGGAAGGGCGGCCTACATACCCTAAATCCAACGAGGCATCGAAAAAAGGTCAATAACCATATTAGCAGGCATGGAAGACCGATGGATAGCATAACTACTCAGAAGGACAGCTCGCTGATTGGACAGTGGAGGGTCAGCAGCTTCAGCATAAAGGCTGTCCACAGGGCTGGTGTAAAAAGTTCCATACACTAAACGCAATCCACGGTGATGGACAGAGTCGAGATGCCGAAGAATAGACGGCCGAGCAGAGGAGTAAACTATGCTTCCATAGTCCAATTTCGAGCGCACTAAGGCGCGATACAGGTGGAGAAGGACCACTCAGTCCGCTCCCCAGGAGGTACCACTCAGAACACGGAGGGTTTTGAGGGATCGCAGACAGCGATCCGAAAGATAAGAAACGTGGGAGGACCAGCACAGTTTTCTGTCAAATATAAGTCCCAAGAATTTGGCGACGTCCGCAAACGGAAGGTGGACGGGGCCTAGATGTAGGGAAGGCAGAAGAAATTCCGTACGAGGCCAAAAAGTGACACAAACGGTCTTACTGGGAGAATAGCAGAAGCCGGTTTCGATGCTCCAGGAGTGGAGGTGATCGAGACATCCTTAAGGACGTCGTTCAAGAAGGCTTTTCCGTTGAGAGTTGTAGTAGATCGCAAAATCGTCCACAAAGATGGAGCCCGAGACATCGGGAAGGAGACAATCCATAACTGGATTTAGTGCGATGGCAAACAGTACAACACTTAGCATGGAGCCCTGAGGTACCCCGTTTTCTTGGGAGAAAGTACGGGAGAGAGTATTGTTCACCCGCACTTAAAATGTGCCCTCTGCCATAAATTCACGAATAAAAAGGGGCAGCCGAACTCGAAAGCCCGAAGAAGACAGTGTGCAGAGGACGCCTGTCTAACAGGTATCGTATGCTCTCTCCAGATCAAAAAATATTGCAACCGTTTGGCGTTTCCTGAGAAAATTGTTCGTGATATAAGTGGAGAGAGCAACAAGATGGTCAACTGCAGAACAATGCTTTCGGAAACCGCATTGGGCAGGTGTTAAAAGACTTCGGGACCCCAGCCACCAGGCTAAACAGCAATTCACCATACGCTCCAAAACCTTACATACACTACTTGTGAGAGAAATGGGGCGATAGCTAGAAGGGAGTTGTTTGTCCTTTCCAGGTTTCGGAAGAGTAACGACAGTAGCTTCCCACCATCGTCTGGGAAAAGTACTATTGATCCAAATTCGTTTATAAAGGCGAAGGAGGTAACACAGACAATGCAGCAACATTTGGACGTGGACACCATCCTGTTGTGGGTCAGAGGAGCGAGAAGAAGAGAGTGCGTGTTGGAGTTCCCGCATGGAGAAAATAGTATTATAGCTTTCGCTATTGTGAGAGGAGAAAGCAAGAGGTCACACTTCCACTGCACGTTTCTTCGGAAGAAAGGCTGGCGCGTAATTTGAAGAGCTCGAAATCTCAGCAAAGTATTGACCCAATGAGTTAGAAACTGCGACGGGGTCCACTAAGGTATCATGCGCAAAAGTGAGCCCAGAGATCGGGAAGAAACTAGGCGCGGCAGATAACCGTCGAATCCGACTCCAAACTTCTGAGGAGGGAGTGAAGGTGTTAAAAGAGCTAGTAAAGAAGTCCCAGCTTGCCTTCTTGCTATCGCGGATGACGCGATGGCATCACGCACGTAACTGCTTATAGCGGATACAGTTGACCAAAGTGGCGGAAAACGTGAAGAGCACGTCGCCACTAACGTATTGCGTCATGGCATGCCTCGTTTCATCAAGGAACTGCGGTGCACCAGGGCAAATCAGAGGTGTAAGGTATTGAACATTCCGTAGCTGTAAGAAAAACTTCTGTAACATGAGTGACCTGATCATCGACTCTATGAACATGACGGTCATTGAATGTCGCTAGAGACGAAAAAAGTGTCCAATCATCTTGGGCATACTTCCAGCGTCTCAGGCGCATAGATGGCAGTTATGGCTGCAATCGAAAGACACATGGAAAATTGTCATTCGAGTGTGTATCAGCAAGAGCGAACCATTCAAAGCACCGAGCTAGCTGAACAGTACTGACCGAAAGGTCCAAACGAGAGAAAGTCGTTGTGGAGGCAGTCAAAAATGTAGGTTCCCCAGTGTTGAGGCAAATAAGATCTACTTGGTGGAAGACATCAACCAATAGGGAGCCTCGAGGACAAGGACTCAGAGATCCCCAAAGCGGATGGTGGGCATTGAAGTCCCCAACCAGCAAATAGGGGGGCAGGAGCTGAACAAGGAGATGAACGAGACCAGCTCTTGCCATTGTTGTGGACAATGGAATGTATGCGGTACAAAGAGAGAAGGGGAAAGACGGACAGCTACAGCTTGGAAGGAACTGTTTAAGGAGATTGGGTGACAATGGACAGTATCATGGAGAAGAATCGTAAGTCCCCCATGTGCTGGACTGCCATCAGCAGAGGGGAGATCAAACTGGACTGACTGAAAATGAGAGAAAAGAAAGTGATCATGGGGATGCAGCTTTGTTTCCTGAAGCAGAAGATGACTGGCGAGTAGGATCGTAAGAGGATCGACAATTCATCCCGATTGGCTCTATTGCCATGGATATTCCAATGGATAATTGACATAGGGTGGACAGCAAAGGGAAGAATCTCACCACAGTTGCTCTCAACTCAACGACTGCTGAGAGCTGGCGGCTGACAGCGTGGAACAGCATTCAGCCAAAGGCAGAATATCCTGATCCATAGGTTGTTCAGGGGCAGCTCCTGCCACCAGCAATCAGCCAGTAGATCGGCCGCCAACAGTGCGCCTTGGTGATACGAAGACGGCCGAGGGTGGTTACCGCCAGGAGGTGCTGTAGATGAGACACGCTGTGGCGGAGAAGGAGAGGAACTTGGTTTCTTATGAGCCTTCTTGGAAACAGGACGTTGAGATGAGAGAGGAATCGATGGTTGTGTTGTCGGGGTACGTAAAAAATCTTTGCAAGTAGGCTCTTTTTTGGAAGTCTGGGTGTCTGATTTTGGGGCTCGTGGTTTAGTAGAAGCCGACGAAGGGTGAGCCATAGAGTAAACAGGTGATCTTTGTGCTGGCCGATCTGACAACTGTGGCACTAAAGGTCAGATCACAAGTCTGTGTAGCTGTCTCCTTAGTAGGCCAAGCAGATGCAAGGACAGTGCTATATTTACCTGCCGGCAGCACAGCGGGCTTTTGACTGGTGAATAACTTACGAACAGTAAATGTAGACACCTTTTCCTTCACTCTGGTTTCCTGAATAAGCCGTTCATTTTTGAAAATGGGGTAGTCTCTAGAGGAAGCAGCGTGGTCACCCATACAGTTGATGCAGTGAGGGGATGGAGATGGACAAGCACCCTCATGGTCATCCTTGCAACACGTAATGTGTTTGGCCAGAACACGACTGGCTGGTATGACTGAACTGCTGACACCGATAGCAACACGTAGGGTTTGGGACGTAAGGGCAAACTGAAATTATCTCATACCGCGCTTTAATATTCGATGGAAGTTGAACTCTGTCAAATGTCAATAAGACAGTATGGGTTTGAACCAAGTCCTTGCCAACCCTTTTCATGACTATGAACAGCCGTTAAACCCTGGTCAGACAGGTAGTTTTGAATTTCCTCGTCGGCATTCGATTGAGGGAGCGTGTATAGACTGCCCCATGTGATGAATTTAAAGTGCACTGCACTTCCACCTGGACAGGGAAGGTGTGTAGCAGTGAAGTTCGCAGCAAGTTTTGTGCCTGGAGGGCGCTGACTGTTTCTAACAAGGTGCCATTTCGTAATCAGTAAAAAGACTTTACAGGACCTGCAATTGCGTCGACACCCTTCTGAATAATGAAAGGGTTGACTGTGGAGAAGTCTTGACCTTCGTCCGACCGAGAAACAAGGAACTGTGGCACTGATGGAAGAATTGTCTGTGGCTGAGACTCATTTAACTTTCGCTTGTGAGCAGATATTGTAGATCAGGGCTTCACAACATACGTGCTCCCAGAGCAAGCTGTGAGCAGCAAGGCGCGAGCACGGAGCAGCGCGAGCACGCTACCTCCACTACCGGACCAGAGCGGAAAGTGGGGAGAGTCACGTGGGGTACACAACAGCTGCCGCCAGTCAATGTAAATCCGCGGCCACCTGCAGGGATATCACTCACGAATTATTACTGCGACAAATGAAACAAATAAAGGAGAATGCACACGTGCCACATAATTTTATTAGCTTAGTGTATGCCTCTACATTCGCATTAATTTGTGAACTGTTACACAATAAAAGGTGTCACTGAAGTGTGGCATTCTCGGTTATCTTGTACTTTTTGCCCTTTACAATTGCGTCTATGTTCGGAGTAATTGTTCTTGTGCGTTTTAGGCGCAGCGTGCAGTTTAAATTTCGATCAGACAATGCGTTTCTCAGGCGCGTCTTGTTACATTTCATTGCAGAGAATAGTTGTTCACAAACATACGTGGAACTGAACATTGATATTATTGTAACCTCCAGTTTGTGCAAACGAGGAAATCTATCCTGAGGGAAGTGTCTCTAGAATTCCAAAATGTTTTTCTTGTTCTGAAATTTGTCTCTGTATTCTCTGTCACACTGCAGGTCAATAATTTCTTGCTGCAGCTCAGGACGAATCTCTTAAATATTCGCTGAATATGGAGAGAATAGATCAAAATCACTGTCTAGTGCTGTCAGATCTTGAAAGAGCTGATCAACTAAACTATGTCAATAACATTCACAGTCTTTATGAACATCTTGCATGGATGATAATTTAGGAAAATGAGCTGGGTTTCCTGTTTACAGCTGACTCACCCAAAGTGTCAATTTCATTTTAAAAGCTCATATTCGATCTGTGAAATTAGTAATTAGCAGATCTTTACCTTGTAGTAAAATTTTCAAAGCATTCAGATGGCTAGTTAAATCTGCTAAGAACGCGAGATCACATTCAAACGTGCGCGCGCATTTCCCCTCCCTCCCCTCCCGCCCTACTCCGCGACCTTGCACCTGCTCGCGAGCACGTGCCTGAGCAGACGTGAGTACTCGCGCGCAAAACCGGCCAGTTGTTAAGCCCTGTTGTGGATGTAGAGGAAACCAATGTGGAAGTATCCCCCATGATTACTGACGTCTTCGATGGCACGCTCCTTCCTTGTGAGGGCTCTCCCTGAGGGCACTCCCGCCTTAGGTGATTGTTCACACCTCAGGTCACACCTCCCGAGAAATGGATGGAGGGACCAATCGGCACGATTGGAAGGTACCAGCTCGGGAATCACCCCTCCCTGGGCCTGGCGGTTACCACGGGGTATGTACGTGTCCTACCTGTCTACCCGGGGTGGGGAATTACGCGTTACCCCGTCACCGGCTACACGTGAGAACGCGTGGGTTGGCCTTCAGACATGCACAGGGAGAAAAAAAAGAGAAAGGGAGGGACAAAGAAAAGGAAAGGAAGGTAGAGAGGTCTCCAACACCACAGTGGAGAAAATGATAAAGAGAAAAGGCAAGGAAAAGAGAAGGACAAAGGAAGGACAGAGACTGTCCAGCATAGAAAGCGAAGAAAAGAGACTGTCTTACAATTACAAGCGTCCTTCCCCGGACGTAGACAAGAAACATACTCCCAGAGGAGGAGAAGGGGAAGGGAAGAGAAGAGGCGGAGGCGATGGGAGGAGGATGGGGGATGGGGAAGAATGTGGAAAAGGAAGGTATGCAGCCCAGAAAGGAAAGAGCCGCACTAGCTCGGGGTTCCGTGCTCACCACGCACATATCCACAAAAGAGTTATTGACCCCCTGGGGGATGTACTGGACGTGTTGTATTGAGGCAAACAGTGTGCAGAATGCTTCGACAGAGTGGCCTTTACTTTCAGAGAACTGCTGTATGTCTACCTTTGATGCATCCTCACAGAAGGGAACATCTAAAGTGAAGTCATCAACATGCCACATAGATGGCTGAATAGTGAGCCAATGTTGTTTTCACAGATGAGTCCTGAATTTGTCTGGACATTGATTCTCAATAGAATTGCATCTGGAGAGAACATGGAACATGATTTCAGGGCCCAAACATTTTGGAAAGAGACCGATATCATGGAGGATCCCTAATGGTGTGGGCAGGGATTACGTTTACCACTCACGTCCTTCTTCATGAACTTTTACGGGTCAATCCGCAGGGTTTAGCTGCTGTCAGGTATTGTGATGAGATCTAGGGACCTCATTTGTGGTGTTCCAAGGTGCTGTGAGCCCATGTTTTCTTGGAAACTGAAGATATAGCACACAAGGCGTGGCCTCCTCACTCTCTTGATTTGAATCTTACAGAGCGTGTCTGGGATGTACTTGGGAGATGGCTTGCATTGTTTCAGCTCTCTCCAAGACTGACCCACTCTGCAGGAAGAATAGGCACTGTTGCCTCACCATGAGACTGATGACATCATTCACAGCATGCCCCGTCATTGTCAGGCCTGTATTTCTGTCAGAGGTGGTCACACCCCATACTGAGCGCGTCAACCAGTTATCAGAATGTGTGTGCAAATCCATGAAGTTGGAAAAACACAAAGACCATTTTGTCTAAATTTATGCATGTTTGAGTTGTTTACATCTTGTATTAATTACATTGTTTCTACTTTATTGCTACCTATTTATCCTATTTATACTGCTTTGTGGCAAAATAAATGCAACCTTCTGAAATTTCCGTTTGTTGCTTCAATTTTGGACACCATTGAGTGTGTGTGTGTGTGTGTGTGTGTGTGTGTGTGTGTGTGTGTGTGTGTGTGTGTGTGTGTGTGTGTGTGTGTGTGTGTTCCTAATGCAATAGAAATGTGCGTAGCTACAACACTAGGAGAAAGGCTGGTCTCCAATACTTACAGTTAAATTGATGGTGGAACAGAAAGGGGTGACCCATGTTGCCACAAAAATCTTTGGTTGGTTGGTTGGTTGGTTGGAGTAGGGAGCAAACTACACGGTCATCAGTCCCTCCGAGCAGAGATTAACTAAAACCGAAGGGAACTACAACATCCATAAAATGATAAACTATTGACAGGGAAGGAAGGAAAAGGACAGAAGATGAGGTGAGGGACAGAATGTGACTAATGACAGGGGCATGAACGTAGAAGCACAGGAGACAAGAGAGATGCTCAGGACATAACAGACCCCATGAAGAAAGGAGTAGGAAGACAGAGGGCCGGGGTGAGCCACTGAGCCCAGTTGAAGCCAATCCAGTCAGAGTGAAGGAGGGAGCATGAAAGCCTGCCATCCTCTCCACTCACCAATAAGATGGAAGGCCCCCCCCCCTATTGAAAGTGATAAAAACCCCAACAAGAATAAAACATAAAACAAGATCTGCCACTGAGGTATCATCAGCCAACACTGGGGGCTGTGAGTCCAGAAAGCTAAAAGTTCATTGTAGGGTGGCAGTCCAATAAGATGTGAGCCACAGTCAACATCGATCCACATTGACAGAGAGGGGGTTCCTCAAGACGGAGGAGATAACCGCAAGTCAAAAAAGTATGGCCGATCTGGAGCCGGCAGAGGATGATAGAGGCTTATGCGAGGCCTGCAAGGAGGACCGCCATGGAGTTGTAGAATCCTTAATTGCCCTGAGCTTGTTCGGCAAAGAAAGAGTGGTCCATTCAGCATCCCAAAGGCCCAAAACCAAGCGAAGGTCTATTTCCGGAATGCCAATAGCGAGAGATGGCATGGTAGTAGCTAATCTAGCCAATCGATCAGCAGGAGTCCCAACATGGCCTGGGATCCAAATGAAACCCGCCGAGCATCCACATTGAACGAGGAGAGAAATTGAGCCCTGGATAGTGATGACCATCGGGTGGAGAGGGAAGCACTGGCCGATGGCGTGCAAACCGATCAGTGAGTTACTACAGATAATGAAGGATAGTCCCGAGCAGGAGCAGATATGGTCCAGTGCACGCAAGATGGCTACCAACTGTGCAGTATAAACACTACAGCCATCTGGCGAGGAGCGAAGTTCCGTGTGTTGGGCATAGGTGTAAGCAAAACCAATGCAGCCAGAAACCATGGAGCCATAAGTATAGATCACTTCTGAACCCTGAAAGGAACTGAGGAGACATAACTGGTGGGGAAGAGCCATCAGAGGGACAGAATTTTTGAATCGATTGAGAGATCAAGACAGAGTTGGGGCTGAGGTACCAAGGAGGGGTATGTGTGTGAGCAGAGAAGAGAGGTAGTAAAGGCAATTGCTGGAGCTCAGAAAAGAGTGACTGAATGCTGACAGCCATGGTAAGCCGCTGTGGCAGGGTGATCTCCGTGTCTGGATTAAGGAGACCATAATTAGGGTGCTTTGGGGTGCAGCGAATGTGAAGCGCATAAGATATCATCAGCTGTTTGCTGGCACAAAACTTGCAGTGGCAGAATCCCCACGTCTGGAAGAAGGCCAAGTACGGGGCTAGTCTGGAAGGCTCCAGTCACAAGTCAGACCCCACAGTGGTGGATGGGGTCTAGTATCTGCAGTGTCGAAGGCGACTGAGAACTATAGATAAGACTTCCATACTCTAAACGAGACTGGACCAATGCTTGATAATCGCAGGAGAATAGAGCAGTCTGCACCCCAGGTGGTATTGCACAGACATCTAAGAACACTGAGATGGGACCAGCACATCCTCTTCAGCTGGCGAAGGTGAGGGAGCCATGTCAACCGGGCATCGAAGACCAGACCCAAGAAGCGATGGCTGTGCATCACCTCAAGGGGCTAGCCATTGAGGAACAGTTCCGGATGGGGATGGACTGTACCGCGATGGCAGAAATGCATGACACAAGTCTTGGCCACCGAGAACTGAAAGCCATGGGAGAGAGCCCGACAGATTGCCCCGCTGTAGATGGCGTTCTGCAGCACCCATTACGAAGGAGGCGAGGTAGATAAAAAAATCGTCAGCATACAAAGAGGGGGACACTGTCGGCCCAGCAGCTAGAACATTGATGTCTATGAGGAAGAGAGGGACGATCAGCACAGAACCCTGTGGAACCCCATTTTCTTGCTGATGGGGAGAGCTGTAGGAGGAGCTAACTTGGACCCAAAAAGAGCAACAAGAAAGAAAGTTACGGACAAAAATGGGCAGAGCACCACGAAGGCCCCATTCATGAAGTGTGGTGAGGATGTGGTGGCGCCATGTGGTGTCATAGGCTTTATGCAGGTTAGAGAAGACTGCAAGGAGGTGTTGTCGATGGGAAAAAGGCGACCGGATAGCAGACTCCAGGTGGACCAAGTTATCCACCGTAGAGTGACCACAGCGAAAACCGCTTTGAGTTGATGACGAAAGGTCTCGGGATTCAAGGATCCAAAACAGCTGCCAAGTCACCATGCATTCAAGGAGCTTGCAGAGGGTGTTAGTAAGGCTAATTGGACAGTAGCTATCCAACTGAAGAGGCAGCTTCCCTGGCTTCAAGACCAGAACAACAATGCATTCCTGCCACTGGGTAGGATATACTCCCTCACCCCACAGATGGTTGAAGAGGGTCAATATACGATAATGACCAGCCACCAATAAGTGTTGGAGCATTTGGTTATGTATCCGATCCGGTCCAGGAGCCATGTCAGGACAAAGGGCGAGGGCACTGGCAAATTTCCACTCACTGAATGGGGCATTATATGGCTCCAGGCAGCGAGAAACAAAAGACAAAGGCAGTCGTTCTGAACACTCGTTCAGGAGAAGGAACATGGGCGGATACTGAGCTGATGCCGAAGCTTGAACAAAGTGTCGAACGAAATTTTCTGCCACAGAGTCAGGATTGGTAAGGACAACACCATGCACAGAAATTCCCGCAACCCTGGTGGGAGGACAGTGGCCAAAAATTCGCCAGAGTTTCGCCCAGACTTGTGAAGAGGGGTGCGGGTCCTATAACAGCTACGTATCGTTCCCAGAACATCCGTTTCTGAAATGTGATTAGATAGCGGGTCGGGGCATGGAGTCATTTAAAGATCAGAAGAAGAGCAGTAGAAGGGTGCTGCTTGAAGTGTTGAAGGGCATGGCAGCCGTCTTTTATGGGGGAACCTGAAGAAGAAGGGATTGCTGAAACAGCTGCTGAAAGGATGGAGGCAGTCAAGGTCTGAGTAGATTCATCAACACTGTCCTGTGGCAATACTGGGGGAATGGGAGCAGAGGAAAAGGCACCCCAGTCAGCCTTAGATAGGGCCCACCTGGGAGGGTGACAGAGCGAGAGACACTGAAGGGTCAAAACAATTGGGTAATGGTCGCTGTCACATAAGTCATTGTGGACGCCCCACTGAATGGAAGGAAGAAGACCAGGACTGCAGATGGAGAGGTCAATGGTTGAGAAAGTGCCGTGTGCCACACTAAAGTGTGTGGAAGTGCCTGTGTTTAGTAAACAGAAGTCAAGCCCTGCCAGAACAGTTTCAAATGTCCTGCCCAGGGCAGTAGTTGTATGATTACACCAAAGAGGATTGTGGGCATTAAAGTCCCCTAATAACAGGAAAGGAGAAGGGAGTTGTTGAAGAAGGGTGGTGAGGACATGGGATGTGAACGACCTGTCAGGTCTGAGGTAAAGATTACAGATTGTGACTGGAATGGCCAGATGGACCCTGACTGCAATGGCTTCGAGAGTGGTATGGAGGGGAACCCATTTACTAACAATGTTCTTGCAAACCAAGGTACAAACACCACCAGAAGCTTGCAAGGGGCCAATTCGGTTCAGACAGAAAGCGTGGAACCCAAGAAGGGTGGGTGAGTAAGAATTGACAGAATGGGTCTCCTGGAGGGCAATACAAGTGGCAGAGTAGAAGGAAATAAGGGGCTGCAACTATGGAAGGTGACACAAATATCCGTTACAATTTCACTGGAGGATTCTCAAGTTGGAGTCCAAACTGGAAGTGAATGGACTGGAGTCGGTCATGCCACCAAGTCGCTATCCCTCACCGATAATGGTGGGGTAATACCCATATAGGTGGGGTCAGACTCTGTTGGTTGATTGACTGTAGGAGGGGAATCAGAGGGGCCTTGCCCTTGTTCCTGCATTTCTGCTTCTTCTCTTGGGAAGGAAGAGAAGGGCAGACTTCAGCAAGGGCAGGCACGGAATTACACCAGGCAATCTCGGCACCCACCGGTCACGGATCACACTGCCGATGTGGAGCAGTAGATTGCCTTTCAGGGGGGTGCTGGGAAGAGGAGTCTTGGGTGGGAGCTCCAGTACCAGTGGCTGCCGAAGGAGGGGAGCACTTCTCCAGTGGGGGAGGGGGAGCAGCACCTGAAGGTGTGGGTATGGGTACTGGGGGGAGGTGCAGTGGGAGAGGGTGGAGGAGGAGGAGGAGGAGGAGGAGGAGGAGTAGGCTGAAGGCATGTGGCAAATGGAGTGGGGTTGGGAAGAGGGGGGTATGGATGTGATTGAAGCAAAAGTAGAGGTCATAAACATGGTATGGAGCCGGTCGTATTTTTGACGAGCCTCGGTGTAAGTGAGCTAATCTAAGGTTTGTACTCTTGAATCCTTCTTTCTATCATAAATACAGGGCATGTACGCGAGTGTGGAGAATGCTGTTCATTACAATTTACACACATTGGTTGGGGTGCACAGGCAGTCCCCTCATGGAGGGGGCGCCCACGGTCACCACAGACGGGGTCAGTGGTGCAGTGGGAATACATGTGTCCAAACCATAAGCATTTAAAACATCTCATCGGTGGTGGAATATAAGGTTTTACATCACACCGATACATCATTACCTTGACCTTCTCTGGGAGGACATCCCCCTCGAAGGCCAGGATAAAAGCACCAGTAGCGATGTGATTGTTTGGAGGGCCTCGCTGCACGTGGCAGATAAAACGAACCCCTTGCCACTTGAGGTTAGCACAGAGCTCCTGGTCAGTTTGCAGAAGATCTCGGTGGAAAATAATGCCCTCTACTGAGTTCAGAGATTGGTGGGGTGTGACGGAGACTGAGACGTCACCGAGACGGTCACAACCATGCAGGGCATCAGATTGAGCAGCAGAAGATGTCTTGATGAGCAAAGCACCAGACCACATTTTACTCATCAATTCCACTTTGGCATACTGATTTTCGACGATCTCCGTGAAAAATAAAGGGTCAGTTGTGGCAAAATTAGTGCCATCCGTCCTGGTACAAACCAAGTACCTAGGGAAAGGTTTCAACCCGAGCTGGCGAACTCGACCCTCCTCCCAAGGGGTGGCCAGGCAGGGGAAGGCCGAAGGATCAGAAGAAGGAATGTCACATCTGCTACCACTTTTAGAGACGGCCACAGAATGGCCAGCATGGTGAAACTTTTGTCACTTCATGTGCAAGGCATCAGCCCTAGTACCACACACTCCGATCAGGGGCTCGCCCCGTGGGTGCCACCCAGCCACAGCATGCCGTCCGGCACGGCAGCCATTGCTGGGAGTTCCAGTGGCCAAAATGATGACCATCGACTCCTCGGCATACATGAGGTGTTAACAGCTCAGGTACTAGCAGTGTGATCGCTGTGGTTTCAGGGAGTTCAGCCAAGTGGGTACTTAACAACCCCACCACATGGACTGGCTATCATGCTGGTGACCTAGCAGGAGTGGGGCCAGGCTGCAAAGGGAAAGGGGAGGGGAGGGGGAGAGGAACCTGTACCATGGAAGTGAGGTAGGGAGTTCATCCCCAAATGGCTCACACTGAACGGAAAATTTTTGGAAATGGAGATCAAATCCCAAGGTGACCAAAAAGCCGAAAAGTAGATGGAAACAGCAAACTAAACAATAGCACAGACCAAAAAAAAGCCAGGAGGGTAGCCAGGTTGACATGAAGTCCACTAAGAGGAAAAAGAGGGGGCAGGGACGAGGGAGCAAGGATAGGGAGGGGGAGGAACATGAATGGTAATGCAGCCTTCAAAGGAAAGGGAAGGAGACTGCAATAGCTCGGGGCCCCACACGCACCACACACTTACCCACAAAAGGACTGTGGGCCCACCGGTGGGACAAAAATATTTGGATGCTTACCAAATAGCATCAAAAGTCAGACACATAGCCAAGCAAAATTTCAAAACAAATTAAAAGAATTGCTGAATGACAACTACTGCTACTATACAGATGGACTTTTAGATATAAACTAGTAATCTTACAACTATTGCCTGTAAAGAAAGCTTTTGTTAAACAGACATGTTCCATATCATTACAAAGTGTTGTATTTATGATTTATCGAACAAGTATTAATCTAATCTAACTGGAATACTAATGGTTATAAATAAGTTTCAACAATTCATTCCTCAGACAGCAAAATGTTGCATTATTACTGAAATAAACCATTCACCAGTAGCATAGTATCAACAGGGACTGAAGCAAAAATGTGCATATAAATAACAGTATGTAATCTAACAATGTTGCAATACAGAAAACTGTGCAATTTAAATCCATACTTTTTTTACTTCATCACAACCAAAATTTATCATGTGTGAACAAAGAATGAGAGACAAGAAGTAGCAAGCATGTCAATATTACTTAAATATTTAAAAACCACTGTAATACTACAGATGGTTGTACAGAATTATGTTTCTAGGACCGAAATGGTAAAATGTTATGTACAAAAGCAAATACATGAAAGTGCTGCAAAACAGAAAAAATGCCTGTTGCTTAGTGACCACTTATCTCATGTTACTACAGGTGTGACAAGACGTACCAAACCAATAAGAAATGTAGGAAAATAAAAAAAATATTGTTGTGATAGACATTTTGAAATAAAATACAAGGCTCAAGTAGAGATTTCTGAAATCATCATTTTTACCTATAAGAATTATGAAAAATATACAGCATGAAATAACATTTGTAATGCAAGAAATAAGGCAATTAAGAAGAATGCTTGCTTGACATATTTCCTTTGTATAGTTGTTGTTTGTTGTTTTTGTGGTCTTCAGTCCAGAGACTGGTTTGATGCAGCTCTCCATGCTACTCTATCCTGTGCAAACTTCTTCATCTCCCAGTACCTAATGCAAACTACATCCTTCTGAATCTGTTTAGTGTATTCATCGCTTGGTCTCCCTCTATGATTTTTACCCTCGATACTCCCCTCCAATACTAAGTTGGTGATCCCTTGATGCCTCAGAATATGTCCTACCAACCAATCCTTCTTCTAGTCAAGTTGTGCCACAAATTTCTCTTCTCCACAATTCTATTCAATACCTCCTCATTAGTTATGTGATCTACCCATCTAATCTTCAGCATTCTTCTGTAGCACCACACTTCATAGACTTCTATTCTCTTCTTTTCTAAACTATTTATCATCCACGTTTCACTTCCGTATATGGCTACTCCATACAAATACTTTTAGAAAAGACTTCCTGACACTTAAATCTATACTAGATGTTAAAAAATTTCTCTTCTTCAGAAACGCTTTTCTTGCCATTGCCAGTCTACATTTTATATCCTCTCTACTTTGACCATCATCAGTTAATTTGCTCCCCAAATAGCAAAACTCTTTTACTACTTTAAGCATCTCATTTCCTAATCTAAGTTCCACATTATCACCCAATTTAATTTGACTACATTCCATTATCCTCATTTTGCTTTTGTTGATGTTCATCTTATATCCTCCTTTCAAGACACTGTCCATTCCATTCAACTGCTCTTCCAAGTCCTTTGCTGTCTCTGACAGAATTACAATGTCATCGGTGAACCTCAAAGTTTTTATTTCTTCTCCATGGATTTTAATTCCTACTCCGAATTTTTCTTTTGTTTCCTTTACTGCTTGCTCAATATACCGATTGAATAACATTCGGGACAGGCTACAACCCTGTCTCACTCCCTTCCCGACCACTGCTTCCCTTTCATGCGACTCAACTCTTATAACTGCCATCTGGTTTCTATACAAACTGTAAAGAGCCTTTCGCTCCCTATATTTTACCCCTGCCACCTTCAGAATATGAAAGAGAGTATTCCAATCAACATTGTCAGACATTTTCTCTAAGTCTACACATGCTAGAAACGTAGGCTGCCTTTTCTTAATCTATTCTCTAAGGTAAGTCGTAGGGTCAGTATTGCCACACGTGTTCCAACATTTCTATGGAATCCAAACTGATCTTCGGCTTCTATCAGTTTTTCCATTCGTCTGTAAAGAAGTCGTGTTAGTATTTTGCAGCCATGTCATATTAAACTGATAGTTCAGTAATTTTCACATCTGTCAGCACCTGCTTTCTTTGGGATTGGAATCATTATATTCATCTTGCTCACAAGATGGTACAGTTTTGTCAGAACTGGCTCTCCCAAGGCTACCAGTAGTTCTAATGGAATGCTGTCTACTCCTGGAGCCTTGTTTCGACTCAGATCTTTCAGTGCTCTGTCAAACTCTTCACGCAGTATCATATCTCTCATTTCATCTTCATCTACCTTCTCTTCCATTTCCATAATATTGTCCTCAAGAACAATGCCCTTGTATAGACTCTCTATAGACTCCTTCCACCTTTCTGCTTTCCTTCTTTGCTTAGAACTGGGTTTCCATCTGAGCTCTTGATATTCATACAAGAGGTTCTTTTTTCTCCAAAGGTCTCTTTAATTTTCCTGTAGGCAGTATCTATCTTACCCCTAGTGAGATAAGCCTCTACATCATTACATTTGTCCTCTAGCCATCCCTGCTTAGCCATTTTGCACTTTGTGTTGATCTCATTTTTGAGACATTTGTATTCCTTTTTGACTGCTTCATTTACTGCATTTTTGTACTTTCTCCTTTCATCAATTAAATTCAATATCTCTTCTGTTACCCAAGGATTTCTATTAGCCTTCATCTTTTTACCTACTTGATCCTCTGCTGCTTTCACTATTTCACCTATCAAAGCTACCCATTCTTCTTCTACTGTATTTCTTTCACCCATTCTTGTCAATCGTTCCCCAATGCTCTCCCTGGAAATCTCTACAACCTCAGGTTCTTTCAATTTATCCAGATCCTATATCCTTAAATTCCCACCTTTTTGCAGTCTCTTCAGTTTCAATCTACAGTTCATAACCAACAGATTGTGTTCAGAGTCCACATCTGCCCCTGGAAATGTCTTGCAATTTAAAACCTGGTTCCTAAATCTCTGTCTTACCATTATATAATCTATCTGAGACCTTCCAGTATCTTTCAGGCTTTTTCCATGTATACAATCTTCTTTTATGATTCTTGAACCAAGTGTTAGCTATGATTAAGTTATGCTCTGTGCGAAATTCTACCAGGTTGCTTTTTCTTTCATTCCTTAACCCCATTCCATATTCACCTACTATGTTTCCTTCTCTTCCTTTTCCTACTATCGAATTCTAGTCACCCATGGCTCTTTAAATTTTCATCTCCCTCCACTATCTGAATAATTTGTTTTATCTCATCATACATTTCATCAATCTCTTTGTCATCTGCGGAGCTAGTTGGCATGTAAACTTGTACTACTGTAGTAGACACGGGCTTCATATCTATCTTGGCCACAATAATGCATTCACTATGCTGTTTGTAGTAGCTTACCCGCATTCCTACTTTTTTATTCATTATTAAACCTACTCCTGCATAACCCCTATTTGATTTTGTGTTTATAACCCTGTATTCACCTGACCAGAAGTCTTGTTCATCCTGCCACCAAACTTCACTAAATCCCACTATATCAAACTTTAACCTATCCATTTCCCTTTTTAAATTTTCTAACCTACCTGCCTGATTAAGGGATCTGACATTCTACGCTCCAATCCATAGAGTGCCAGTTTTCTTTCTCCTGATAACAACGTCCTCCCAAATAGTCCCCACCTGGAGATCCAAATGGGGGACTATTTTACCTCCAGAATATTTTATCCAAGGGGACACCATCATCATTTAACCATACAGTAAAGCTGCATGCCTTTGGGAAAAATTACAGATGTAGTTTCCCCTTGCTTTCAGCTGTTCGCAGTACCAGTACAGCAAGGCCAGTTTGGTTAGTGTTACAAGGCCAGATCAGTCAATCACCTAGACTGTTGCCCCTGCAACTACTGAAAAGGCTGCTGCTCCTCTTCAGGAACCACACATTTGTCTAGCCTCTCAACAGATACCCTTCCGTTGTGGTATACCTATGGTACGGCTATCTGTATCGCTGAGGCACACAGGAATCACACACTTTCAGCTCTCACACACACATGCAGCTGCCACTGAAATTTAATACTGGATGGTTGAGTTGCTTGCTCATTTATTTTTGTGCAGAAGTTACACAGCATTGAACACTGAATATATAATTACGATCTTTGATGTGTAAAATCAGTCTTCATTAACTACAATGCTTGAATCAAGTACAAATGTTTGTAATACACAATAAGCATTTCATAAGAAATTTAGCTCTCTGACAGTAGTTTATTAGTATAAAAACAAATCAAGCACAATAAATTTGTTATACTATACATTTTACAAACTGACTTTTTGTGAAGAGACTGAGCGAAAACATTACCACCATTGCCCACCATGAAACTTAATGTCTCCTAGTGACACTAAAAGCAAGTGATGACATAACAAAAGTACATATACAGAGCAGAGGTGAATGGGAAGTCATTCTAGTGATGATATAGGCTGCAATAGCGTACATTCACAGACTTTGACAAAGGGCAGACTGTGCCTTGGAACAAGCACCTCAAAGTGGTAAAACTGGCTAGCTGGCTGTCCATGTGCTGCTGTTGTGAGCATTGATGGAAAATGGTCAAAGAATGTGAAACCATAAGTTTGCAGCATGCTGTAGGATGCCCATTCCTCATCTCAGAGTGCAGAGGTCAGTCATTTGCTCTCTGTAAAGCAGAATGGACAGCAGCAATATGTGGCAGACATGGTGACAGAAGATGACGGCAGTGCACGCACAATTGTTTCACAGCACACCATTTACCACACATCGTTGAACATGGGGCTCCACAGCATATGAATACTTGTGTTCACAGGTTGATCCCACTATATTACCAATTATGACTGCAGTGAGCATGGGATAAATAGGATTGGACCACAGAGCAATGGAAATTGTCACCTGGCTGGATAAATGACATTTTTTTTTGTGCCAGGTCAATGATGGTGTCTGCATATCCACCATAAAGGTGAATGGCTGCTTAAAGCATGTACCACATCACTGAAGCAGGCAGATGGAGGCTTTACTAATCCACGGGGGCATTCACTTGGGCTGGCATGGGACAAGCGGCAGTAACTGAAGGCTCCTTGACAGTTGTTGACTACATGGACATTATTACAACCACCTCCAACACTTCATGCTTGATTTCGTCACCAACTGTGATGACATCTTCCAACAGGCTAACTGTCTGAGGGCTAGAACACTACTGTGGTTAGTGGAGAATGACATTTCAAGTTGGTGTGTTTGCTACCCAATTTACCAGATCTGATCTCAATAGAATAGATGGGGGATTGTATCTGTTGGTGGCTCTGCACCCACAAACCACTGGCTCATAATTTAGAGAAATTTTGTGACCTATGTGTAGACTTGTAGTGCAAGATACTTCTGGAAATCTTCAGACTTGTGATGTCATATTGTGCACATACTCTGCTGCACTGTCCCCAAAAAGGTGGACCAACACGCTATTAAGTAAATAGTCTATAACACTTGGCTCATTAGCATAACTTTACCATTAGACATTTTGTAATAGACAATGTAATATAAAAATCACACATATGCATGCACTATTAATTACATACACAGCACTAATATTGAGAAAGTGTAGCTCATTAAAGTAACTGATATACCTGTGTTAAGACTGTGCTATAAATATTGTATTTTTGCTATGTCCCATGCAAAGCTTCATGGATGTTGAGTTGATATATCACTACATTTTCTTGGCCTATATAGACCAGTGTGGGGAAAAGATGTATCACAAATGAAAAAATTGATCTCAAGTTTTATAGGAACATAGCAGCATTAATCACAAAAGAATGATTTGTGTAATTTCTCTGCAGTGTTTAGTATTGCAACTTCTTGAAATTGCAAGCTGCAGAGTTGCATTTGTCTTACTGACATTTTCCGTGATCTCTGTCTTGTACATATCATTGCATATCTCTGCAACTCTAGCAAGAGCTGCAACCAAAAAACACTATTGTATAGGCTTTGAAGGCATTGGCTAGAGAAAATTAATTTCCTCACATACCTCATTCATATGGTTTGTTTCCGAGTGCTTCTTGAGAGTATGCCATGCGTTAAAAGATTTGCCACAAATATTACATTTGTGTGATCTCATTCCAGTGCGTTTTAATGCATGCTCCTTGAGATTACTCACATTACTGAAAGACTTTCCACAAGTAGTGCATTTTTATGGTCTTGTTCCAGTGTGTATCAATGAGTGCTTCTTGAGATAACCCAAACTGGTAAAAGATTTACCACAAATAACACATGTGTTTGGTTTCAGTCCTGTGTGTACCAATGAATGTCTCTTAAGGTCACTCAAAACAGTAAAAGACTTGCCACAGGAACTACATGTGTGTGGTCTCACTCCACTGTGTATCAACACATGTTTCTTCAACTCACTCAACAGAACAAAAGACCTGCCACAAACACCACATGTGTGTGGTTTCATTCCAGTGTGTCTTAATTCATGTAACTTGAGAGCACCCAATCTAGCAAAAGATTTTTCACAAGTATTACATTTGTGTGGTCTCATTTCTGTGTGTATGAATGCAAGTCTCTTGACAGCAGCCAACCTAGCAAAAGACCTGCCACAGACATCACATTTGTGGAGTCTATCTGCAATAAGAGGAACAGCATGGCCATAGAGACTGCCAGTGGCACATGAAGTTTCATAATTATCATGTCTTTCACATTCCTCTGCATTGTGTGTTTTGGTATGTGTGTTATTAATATCATTAAAGGATTTATTTGAAATTCTGCAAGTTTCTGGATGAAGATTGAAAAGCAGTCTGTTCCATGAAAAGAACTTCTTTATTATCTTCCAAGAAATTGTTTTTGTGGTCATTGCTGCAATCAAATGTCTTATTATTGACAGCACATAAGGCTTGAGCACCATCGCTTATTTTCAGATGTTTGTTTGACTGGGAAATGCCTCACCACATGACTTACAAACATAAGCAGGTGGCTGCCTACCATCAATGTGGATGAAGACATGTTTTACAAGTCTTTATTTTGAAGGAAAAATCTGTAGGCAGAAACTACAGCTAAAGTTATAAGACTAATTTTCCCTTGAACTGCATTTTGAACTGGTGCTGAGTGAGCTGTCTCCTTCTGAGGACAATCTTTGATTATGAGTACTGAACATGAAATTTGTTCGCTCCTCTGCGTCCATCTCCAGCTCACTGTGGACCAATTCTTGATTATCAGTTTCTTCACATGAAATGCCACAGCTCTCACCAGTATTTTCAATCACCCTGCAGACTGAGGAGAACCACATTAAACACTCATTTATAAGACACATGGAAACAATATGTCATTGTACACAAAATCCAGGACTACAACCCAATAGCTGAAGACATGGGTAAGAAATAAGATAGTGCATAAATGTTTTACAATTATCATTAGATTATTCCAGGAGGACAAATCTTTGTTAAGGTAAAAACCTTTCACAAAGAGAATAACTGGAGGAATATCAAAAATAATTAACCTGATAAACTGCTAACTTGATATGCAAAAATTCTAGTCAGTAGGTAATTTTATTTAAGCATTCCATAATCTTTTGAAATACAGTGCTGAAAGCTAATATGTAACACCAGTTTATTAATTTTGTCAAAAATTTATTACATTATGTGTTGAGAGGTTCTACGCATGGGATATCTAACCCTCGATTGGGTCTGTTGCAGCACTGCTTACAATAGTTATCCATTATGTCACTGATACCATACGTAAGAAATTATTCTTTACAAACAAATCGCAGTAGAATGGGCATGTCATCAAGTTAACACAGAATATTGTATCCCATGGAATTTTTTATTTTGCATTTAAAGAATATGCCTACTATATATGGCCTATGTTTGCAATTTTTATACGGCTGCTTCCTGGTAGGCCACGTAATACAGAGTACATCCCTTCTGAATTCATACTGCTTGTGCCTCAATATACCACTTGGTTTCATAATCACTTTTCACTGACAGTAAAATAGCCACAATTATGTATATGCCACTCCGAGGGATTATTAGCATAGAATAAGTTAGTGTATTCCACAAGTCAGATTGCTCATGGAGGAGGAATACTTTTCAAATTCAATCAAGATGTTTATTAGTACTGTCTTGGATTCTACAGGCCAGGTAAGCCACAGGCTGACCAAAATTTTCATGATATTTTGCTTACAGATGTTGAGGGCCACACCACAGTTACTAACATGGAATATACAGTTCTTCCCAACTCTCAGGAGAGTAAACAAGATAGCTTGTTTGCATAAAGCAAGATGATCTATAGTAAGCTTTTATTACAATGAGCCAGGAAGATTTATTTGACATTTTCAAGTTCTTGCAGAATGATTACTCATCATGGTCATTTCCAGGATGATGAGGCTTATTTGTGTTTTGAGAAAGTAAAATTCCATACCCCACATAAGGAAGCACAATTGCTTATCTAACAGTTTTGTAATTAGGGTACCAACTACAACTCTCTGACAACAAAACTGTCAAACAAGTAAGTTTTTGGCCAAAAATGGCACACCCGATCAGTATCTCCACGACGAAACACCAGTTTCCAAATTATATGGTTACTCACGTCTCCTTTATGTTACACCCCACTTCCCAAATGAACCACTTATGTTACAAAAGTTTGGTGGTTTGCACAGCTCACAGCGGGACAGTGTCTACTGTAGGTTCAGCTGCAATGGGAGACCATCTGGAGAGCCCGCACTAAAATCTGGCTGTTGAAGAGGGCCAGCAGCCTTCCCGATAGTTGGAGAGGCAGCAGCTTAGGTGACTAAATCATCTGGTCTCTTACCATTAACCTACATGGCCTTGCTATGTTGTAACTATTAATGGCTGAAAGCAAGAAATGGAAACTACTGCCATTTCTTAAGGATACACAGCTCTCCCACTCAGATCTGTGGGCAGGGACTACCCTGGACAATGATGTCAACACGAAAGGGGGGGGGGGGGGGGATAAATATGGCTACAGGTCAAAGTGTGGAATGATAAATTCCTTAATTGAGTAGGTGGCTATAGAACATGAAAATAGAAATGTATTGGTTGAAGTTGGAGATGACAGCAATTAGTGAAGTGCAGTGAGTGGGAGGAAGAACAGGATGTCTGATCATAGGAGTACAGGGTTACTAACACAATGTAGGTCATGCAGTAGTAAAATAATATTAAATACAAGGGCATGCTGAAAAGTAATGCCTCTGAATTTTTGTATTTGAAGCTATAAGGCTTTTAAATAAAACAAGTGTTATTAACATTCTATGCCTTTAGTCTTATGTCTACATATCTGCAGCCCTCTGCTACAAGAAGACTCTGAATTGTCAAGCATAACATGGAGGTGTTTACCTTAGCTATGTTAGTGCATAAGAAACAGTATGCTTTAATTGAGTTTATAACTTCGAGAGTGTGGCCACATACTGAGTATCCTCTCAATCAGCATGAAAATACCAGACCACACACAACCACTGTGACATCTGCAACAATCTGATGCCTCAAATTAACTGTCATAGGTAATCCTGTATATGATCCCAACTTGGCCCCATCTGACTTTTCTGTTTTTTTTTTTAGAACTTAAACACCTTGAAGGACATCGCTTTCATAGTGATGAAGTGGCACAGGCAGAGGTGACGTTTCTACAGTGACGGTACCAACGAACTGGTTTCATTGGGAGAAATGTGTGTCACCAGGGTCACTATGCTGAGGAATTAATGGGTAGACTCTGAATGTTAATAAAGTATGTTTTATTTAAAAAGTTTTAAGAATTTTTACACAAAAAATTCTGAGCCATTACTTTTCAGCATGACTTTGAAAGAATATAGGAGTGTGGACAACCTGTTTAGCACAGCATAGTGAATGCAATATCAAAGGCAAGCTGGACGCAAAGCCAACTCCAATCTCAATATTACAAGTGTTTATACCCATTATCACTGCAGATAAATAGAATGAAAGACTGCATCATGTGACAACTTGATAAAATTTTGAAGTTTTGCAAAGGTTGACAACTTGCTTTAAATGTTCAGATGTACACAAATCCCATGACTGCACCACAGAGTCAACTCATGCAAATACCCGAGTAACAATATGTGGAGATACACTCTGAAAATTGGTTTTATAGTCTTCATGACAATTTGTGGTAGACTGTGATGATGCTTGTATACACGTTCAGATCCCTGATATTTGTTGTACTTGCACCAGGAATTGGGTCCCTTGGGGCATAGTCCATGTAGTGGTTCCTCATCAGTCAATAAAGTGTGGCAGTAAAGTGCCATTACAGCCTTTTCCATTGCATCAACACTGTGAGTATTTTGTCTTATTGCCAGTCCATAGTCTCTCTGCAATCTGTTGATTACCTTGTCTGTCAATCTTTTAGCTCCACCCAAAGGTTTTCCATCACTGAGTATTTGGCCTTTCATTGTGGTCTTCAGTCGACACAGCCTTGTTCCCATACGTTTCAGAACATGACCTATACACTCCTGTTTAGTAATGGTAACATCGTTTCCATAAGGTTTCAGCTCAGATACAGCAGCAAAAGACTTTGAATCACCATCACCCAGGAACTGTAGGTATCTGACCTTGTACCACAGAAGAGAGCGACTGAAAATGTCTTTCACACCGGAAACTTCCATGGCCCCACTGGACCCACTGTAATTCCTTCGACAGTTTTCTGCATGCTCATCCTTCAATCTTTTAGGACACCTACAGTGCTTGGATTTAATTACAACATCTATAACTTTTGTAATATCAGCACTTGTTGCCGTTATTACCCCATTATGTGAAGTGTGCCCGCGCTTCTGCCACGTACCATCTAGTGCGACAGTCAGGTCCCGAGGATTCTGAAAATCTGGAATTTCTTCATTCACTGCCACAGCCTCCTCCACTACTTCTTTCATGGATTCTTTGGCAATATCTTCAACACAGGATCCAACAACCGAGTTATATTTTGAGAATTTCGTTGGTGGTGGTGGTAGATTCATTACACCACAAAACATTTGACAAGCAGAGTATCCCTTACCGATTGACCTTAGAGCATCTAATATCTACACCATAGTACTTGCTTTTCTCACTATCAGTTTCACCTTGGCCTATTTTGACATATTCTGAGTTCCAAAATGGAACACTGTAGTGACAACTAGTACAATGGAGACAGAATTCTGCTGCAAGTCCTGTGTGTCGCTTGACATTTACTGACATACTCAATTTGCAACATTCCTTACACAGTACTGAACTCTCAATCACCTTTGAGAGCAATGAAATGTTAATTATTTCATTCACATTATCCTCACCACACTTCTCCAATAAACTGCAGTATTTTTCAGTTGATCCATGCAACTTCCTGCTTGTGCTAATAGATTTCACTTCATGAATAACCTCACTATTTTCAGAATCATTTGCCAAGGTCGGAGAAATTGTCACAGTTCCAAAAGTGTACCTCGGAGGAGGCTTCTTCCTCTTGTAAACTCTGTTACTAAATCGAGGCATATTTGATAAGTTCCAGTTACACAATAGAAATACAACACAAATCATGCAATAACCACCAAATTCTCAATGTAAACAACAGTATCCAAAGACTACAATATGCAGACAAAACAATTGCCTATCAAATCGTGTTGCCAACATAATATAAAGTCTTTGGAAAGACCGGAAGTTTTGAAAAACGATGTTATCAATGAACATGTATCCATGGAAATTCAATGTCGCAACATGCCATCTACAGCACATTATTGAAAATAATATTTTCAATACTTGGAGTTGAGCTACAGGTAAGATTAATATGTCATTTTAAAGAGGAAGGTCTTTAGTATTTTATTTCACAATAAACTAATCTGTATACATCTGACTGTCATGGTCACAATCATTGGCCCTCGGTCTTGCTACTGTATCACTGAAGGTTACTGGGTCACAAAAGAATTTTTCTGAGGCAGATTTTCAAAAGTTGGGAATAAATTATTCAGGGCATCCTTTGTTAGTACTGTTTGAAAGAAGACAAGCCTTTGAGTCTCTACCAACAATGATTCACTGGTTAGGTCTTCGGAACCTTACTGTAACTGTATCCAGTTGCTTTACTGAAGTTAAGATTCCTCTTAATGGTGACCTGTAAACTGCCAGTATGACAAGCTTCTGTGTTTCCTGAGCCACCTTTATGGTACATCATTCAGTGAGCTATTCAATGGTGTGTTCATTAATCTGAATGGACTTAGACATAGCTTCTATTTTTGGGTATATGGCCACTGTCCCTTTAGCTTGTGCTCATCAAGACGTATCTGTTGAATATCACAGATTTTCATGTGAAGATTCAGTAAACAATGCAACTGCTGTCATTCTACCTGCAGTTTCATTTACTTGGACTAGTATTAGTTCACTGTTTTCATGAAGGTACACGGCCACATAACAGTTGTCATATAGAATGCATTACTATCCATACTTCCCTGTAATATTATTGCTTGTCATTAATGAAAAACAGTGCAAGTACATTTAAAGTATTTTCACACTGAGTAAAAGAAAATTTGTAGTGCTCAAAAAATTCTGCAGTGAATTATAAAAACCTACCTTGTACTATCAGATTTGTCTCTTGCTGAGGAAACCACGTGAAATATTTTGAGAAATTAGCAGTGAGAAGTGATAAAACAGTAAATAGAATTCTCTAAATAACCACTAACATCAGATTGATCCAAAAGACAGTGTTTGTAAATAGCAAGAAAGAAAGCATGTGATAGAAACTGACGTAGTTATTGAAACTGATTATAATGTAAGTAAGAATTCCCACTTCATTTCAACACTCTTTTTAGTCCTATGTATAATTATACAAGCCAGTGGCTAAGTTGTAACCACACTTCTTACTCAATATTTCAAAAAGAAAAGCAACCAAGAATACCCTATATTTACCATGCACATATGCTTCACAAAAGTGTTCTGCTTTTCTCATTATAAAATTTTATTTCACTTCTATGTGAACCCATCATCACAACTGCTGCATTGGGCCCTTTCTATTCAGGGTGTTGGACTGTCCTCTAGACCCAACTAAAAAATTCAACACAAAATGAAGTAAGGGCATTGAATTTTGAATACTCAAGCACTAATAAATGTTGACAAATGTAAACTACTGACAGTCTATTTGCAGCCGATTGAAATATTGGCATTAAAAAATACAAAATTCACAGCTAAAGAAATAACAAACTCAGATAGTAGTAGACTATAATGAAAACTATGCCACATCCAGGCACTGCATTCATTTATTAACAAATCCATACCAAGTTTTTTCACCATACTTAGAATGGTACACAAAAAGTAATGCTCAAGCTGCTAAAAACTTTTACATGAAAATGTTTTCTGTCTGAATTGTTAATAAACATTTATTCACAGCTGTCATTTTGACTATTTTGTCATTCTCAAATGAAGTACATAAAAATTGCTATGTCACATCTATTGGATGCACAGAGATCAATAAACAACTTCATCACAATTATTACATTTTACAGGTGTATAGATGAGGAAGACTCTTGTCTTATGACACACATGAATTATGTAAACACTTAACACACAGATAATTCCCTCTTAAAAGGAATGATTATGCATTCACACTGCACTTTAGAATGGCACAATAGTTATAAACACAATGGTCAATATATACATTTATTAACAGTCCAGAGCAAAGTAAGAAAAAAAAAACACACACATACACTTCTTTAAGGAACTAAGATCAGCCAATCAAATACAAACTTGAGAATTTCAGATAGATCATATGGCAATAATAGAAGAATGCCAGAAATATTGAAAGTAAAAAGACAGAAATGGATCCTTTCAGAAACTGTTCATTACCTTTCAATAATGAAAGTACAATTTCTTATCTAGAATATGTGAAAAATCATATTTACAAAAGATTCCAACATTTGCCACACTACATTTTAAAGAAGAAAATACAGAATTTATAAAGAGCTTGATGAAAATGAATTAATGAAACCAGGAAGAAATAAGAGGAATTAACCTGTGTAGCATAAGAATTGAAGCCAGTGAATAAAATAACACTAGTAGTGGAGACTGGAGTGTGAGAGCAGCTCAATGAAGTCTACAGGCCTGGAAAAAAATGGCCATACTTGCAAAATAATTTAAGAATACAGCAACAGCAAAAATGAAACAAAATTATTAAACGTTCTAAGAAAGCAGAAGAAACAGCTATTACATTTGATTGATTACTATTTTGAAGAAAAATATCCAACTTCTATCAATCATTTAAAAAGAAATTAACAAAATTTCAGTCGCTTGATCAAGGACTGAAGCAGATGTCTGGCTGTTGAGCATTATGCTTACTACATGAGCCCCCATCTTACTCTGTTACTCGTTCCTGTGAACTGGAATGCATTATGTAGATCTTGGTGTCTGTCGCATCCATCTAGAAAAGATAACCTGATGATGCCTAAATAAGGCGAAATGCGTCGTTGCAAAATAAAAAACTAAATTTGCAACCAAGACTGTTTTCAACCAACACTGAGTACAATTAAACTTTAAAAGTGCTTATGATTCCAAACATACTGAGTTTATTCAAATGAACTAAAGACCCTGAAATACATAAGTAAACAAGAGCTGTTAAAAGAAACACTAACAAACAAAACCTAAAATAAAATAAAATTCATGTGGGAAATTTCAGACTTGTTTGAGAGTAGGGCATGAATTAAAGAAGGTGATGGACTATCTCCACTTTTGTTCAAATGAGTGCTTTAAGAGATATTCAAAGGATTCAAAAAGTAACTGTCAGAACCAAATATCAAAAGTGGAATACTAATTGATTGGGAGATGTATAATCTCAAGTAGATAATTTACCAAATTTGAAAGTGTAGGTGAGACAAAAATGCATAAATACAAAAGTACAAAAAACATGACTACAAATCATCTCTGATAAGCAGAGATAACAATAACAATACTGCAATATCCAAAATCAACATGTAAGTATGTGAATAACAGAAAAACACAAGGGAAGTGCGTACGGCCAGCAAAACGAAGCCACCAGAGAATGACCATGAAAGATGGGCATCACATTTCACTTAAGACATGTTTATAATAAAGAATTCATTCTGTAGGACTGCAGAAGCTAACACTACAAAACTGTCATTTGGCCAGGATGCACATACCCATCAGAAACTAAGTTTAAGACACATAAAAAGGTACTGGAGACATGAGAAAACAAAAGACATTGGTCAATACAACAGTACAAACATTTAAATTAAGAAGTAACTCTGAAGTGTATGTGGAAAACATTTCCAATAAAATTAGAGAAAGAAGAGTAATCTAATATGTGTGCATCAAAGGAATGAGTCCCAATATACTGATAAAAATCTGATTCCATGGCCTCCAAAAATTTTTATCACCAACTGACATAGACTACTGACATCTACTGCACCTAAATCAATGTCACCTATGTCATTACTCATACATTTATTTACTTCAGTACAGCATACACTTGATCTGGTACTACAACCACTTCATATTCCACACTATCACAAGATACTGGAGGTCAATTCGACATTACTCTCCTTAACTTCAGCAATGATAGTACTTTGCACATCATTTAAAATTCTTTCTACTAACTTTCTTCTTCCATGTGAGTACTATTTTTAATATCTCATAATCCATACAAATGGTAATATTCTGTACCACTGGAGAATCATACTGGATGTTTTTAACCCACAAATCGCCATTCTTGTCACAACTTATCCACTTCCTCTGGAGTAACTGGACTGTGCCAATCTCAGTTCTTTTTCTTTTCAACTTTTACTTTCTCTGCTATATCTGCCCTGTGTGCTTCCACAACCCAATTTCCTATGACATATTCACATTGCTAGCTTGCAGCTGAACTATTTCATCAGCTGAACAAAAATAAAAGTAACTTATTTCACACATACAGGCAGAGAGATCCATTAATATAAACACGAGCATAAAGTACACGAGAGTAACCATTCAGACTGGCAAAAGAGGACTGACCACAAAGTAGAAAAATTAAAGGGCAGGCTGATATTCATTGGAAGATTCTTAAGGAATGTTTATTTATCAAGAAAGAAATGGCTCACAAACCAACTGATTGACATTCTTGAGTACTGTTCATCATTCCGAGATCTTTACCCAATTTTATCATCTTAAGAAATACAGAATATCCAAAGAAGGGCAGTGAACTTTGTGGCAGGATCATTTAGTATGTGCAACAGTTTTAGAGACACTGAAATCTAGTGGCTGATGCTACAAGAGAAATTGTGCACCACATAGCTTTACTGTTTGGAATCCAAAACCATACATGCCAAGAAGTCAGGCAATATATTGCTTTTTCCCACATACTCCTTGGGAAGTGAACACAAAGGGAAAGTCATATTAGAGCTTCACAGAAGTATCTTGACACAGACCTTAATGTGGTTTACAGAGTACAGAAGTAAATATACGTGAATGGTGCTAATGTTGGAGATAGGCAGTTTTGAACAGCTCTTACTTAATGCAACAGTGTGGTTTAATCTATTATAGAACAGTCAGTGAAATGAATAGCAGAACAAGCAACAGAGTATTTCAAGTTCACCCTGGGGTTCTAACCTGAGTGACCTTCCCTTCTTTCCTAACCTTTCCCAAAATATACCTCATTCCTCCCAGACTAAGGAATTAACAGTTTAGAAAGTGTCACAGTTACTTGTCCTTTTGCATGTGAGTCTATTGACAGTGTAATGAGTTTTGCCTGCTTAAGTGTTGACCAGCCATTTTTTGTCATAATTTTATAGTTTTGAGCCTTTCTACAATATGATCCTAAGAAGATTTGGTCTTACTTTTACATTCAGGTTGGACTGTTGTATCCGTATTTTCCAATTTTTGAGGGAAAATCCATGGAATTATTCTTTGAGAGCTACCAATCAGCATTACAGTAACACTTGTTAAATCTGGGGAATTTTTGTCTTCAAACTACTTACATATTTTTTATCTTCATTTGACTTATTGATTACTATGGCACTTTATTTGTACTGATTTGAACTGTGTAGTGCATGTTCCAAAGGAATTTTGATTGTTAACCATGTGAGAGGAATTTACTTCAAGTTTAAATTCTTGTTTTTCTTATGTCCTATATGGTGTGAAAATATTTATTAACTTGTGATATCAAAAGAAGGAGTATTATGGTATCTTACCAAACAGAAAAATATTATGTAACCATGTTTACACTTTTTGCTAGTTAACTTTAAGTTAGACAATGTTGTTTTCCTAAAAATTGTTGGTGTACAAGACAGGTCTTGTGATGGAATTATTTTGTAAATGATATAATTAAATTGTTTCATTAGTTGAAATTTTTTTATCATATTAGTATGCAAGAGTTTAAAATACTTACATTGCATTGGAGACAATTGACAGTGGAATTAAAAATTCATAGCTGAACACAGACAAAGAATATTAAGAGACTTCAGAGGAAAGGAAAGAATAACTTATGAAATGTTGAGATGGGCATCCATGATGGCCAAGAAGAAGCCATTAAGAAATAGGAAAGAAAAGACAAACCACTCAAGACTGTAGAATTTCCTCATCAGAACCTTATTTTGGTTTGTATCTATCTCTGAATTTTAGGAAAGCAGTGAAAAAATGTAAAGCTATTTCCAGACAGTTTCTCAATGTCTTTCTGCTGAACAAAGTTTACATTAAAATTTTTTAGAATAGAAAGCTATCAAGCACCTGGCAGAAAGGATACAAAAACAGTTAAAGATCTTGAGACTAATGATCATACAATATTCTCAATGAAGTACATGAGTAGCTTTTGGTAGTCACTAAAATATTGACTATTTTTATGCAATAGTGGCAAAACATTTTGTTGTGTTTATGATATACCTCAAAATGTATGTGCCTGTGGATATCATACTGACTTTGGTTATCTGGTTAATGAACTGAAAAGCAACAATGGAAAATAAAATATGTTTTGAAGAGTCAGGCAGTTAGTGGTGCATGTAGTAGACTTACTGGAGCATATAGTCTCCAACGTGAAAAGCAAATTCTGCATGTCAAATTATTGTATAAAGTGGTAGGTGATAAGTTTGTAGGCTAAGATTCAATCCAGGTTAAACAATGAAGTTTACTATGGTACACAAGTCAAATGAAAACAACGGACTGTCATTTATAAACAACAAACTTGCAGTAGGTAATGGGACCATTTCTGATGTAATGTCAGAAACTGATAAGCAAATTACTAAATATAAATTTCACTTCTTCATTGAACTCTTACATTGGAAACGCAATCTTACAAATCTGAAACAAGAAAGCAGAAAGAATCTAATGCATTGGAATGCTACGTATACACTTCACAGAAAATTTTTCCTCAGAATATTCAAGACAAAATTCAGAGTGCCCATTGGTTGCACAAGCAAGTAACAGTACTTACAACTTCTGACTGAGTAGTGGTAAAATATGTTCTGATGGTATCACCAGCAATGGTAGAAGGTATCAGCAGCGATGGTCTGGTATCACCAGCGATGGTAGAAGGTATCAGCAGTAAAGGTAGAAGGTATCACCAGTGATGGTAGAAGGTATCACCAGCGATGGTCTGGTATCACCAGCGATGGTAGAAGATATCACCAGTGATGGTAGAAGGTATCACCAGTGATGGTAGAAGAATAAAAGGTCTCTATTGGTGTGTTGATTTAAAGCTGAGCTTCCACGACAAAACAAGTTGACAATTCAAAACATGTCCAATTTGTGTTCAATACAGGAAGTATTTCAAGTGGACATTGACAGTTTAGTCTTTGTCACTTCTCATGGTAAAGGTGTGGTGGATGCCATTGGTGGTGTAATACAGAGAAGAGTGGGAACCAAGTAAAATCCAGAAGAATGTCATTTCAGCTGTGCAAAAGCTTGTTATGAATGTGCAGGGATTCATATTCGAGCAACAACCATGCTTTTGGTCCTAAATATTTACTTTGTGAAAAACCTAATATGAAAAATACCTGGATTAATGTCCAGCTCATTTCTCACATTAAAAAAATTACTTTCTGCATTATTCAGTCACAATACTTGTGACCAGTCAATTAGTGCCTGTGCCTACAGTCCCTGGTTCTTGTCACCGACCACCACAATCAATGACCCATGCTGACAGCATTCTCAGCAGAAAGCTGCTTCTATGCTTCAGCCTACTTCTGCAAGGCAATAACAAAGTCCTCCAACACTGGCTAACCTTTGAGAAGCTTCTGCAGTGGTTGAAGAATGTGACAGTGCCACCTTTTCCACTTTAACAGAGTAATGAACCTTGTGTTTCATTTTCATACAACTGACCCTTTTAGTGAGTGCTTCTATAATTTTATTCCATGAAGAAATTTTTGTAATGCTTACACTTGCTCTGTTATGCCAATTTATCAGGCAACAGACCCGAATAATTTTGAGCATTAGCTGTTGAATATTTTGACATGCTACAGTCATTTCCACAATGAAGCAAACAAATCTGTTAAGTAATTTTCAGGCTGTTTTAATGCTTCCATGCCTTTTCTTTAAAAATGCTTTTTAACTCTTCCCTCATTTGTTGATAACCCACATGGTGTTTTAATGCTGGGTCTGTGTCATTAATTAAAATTATACAAAGAACAAATAAGAAAGCTTCTCATAATATGAGAAATTACCTTTTTTGATGTTAACTTAAACACCTTGTCAAAGATTCTAAGAATCAATTATATGCAGATCCCACAATTCCTTTAACAGGGACCATGTCCATTTATGGCAAGAAATTAAGACTCCTCTCACATTTACTTGTTTATTACCTCACATCAGGATTGAAACATTTGCAAGAAAACATTAAGTTCTTTATAAGCTTAATGACTAAAGGCACTACCATCCATCTTTCTGATAAATATTGCCATACTAATGCAGCCATGAAACACTTAGCATGCATGCACAGAGTTCACTGCATTTGGAAAATTAAGTATGATGCCTATAAATGTTCACAACATCCACATCCAGACATTTGGCTTACAGGTCAAGTATTATTTTGAATTTTGTACAAACTGGTGAAAGAGAGGGAAGGAAACATGGTTTCCTAGTAGAATGACACAGATGATAATTTATCCATTTCAAATAACTGTTCAGAAAACATGAAAAAAATATTGTGGGCTGCAAACTTATTTTTTAACTGTAGCTAAAGGAACACTGAGCAGGAAAGTAAACCGGTGAAATCAGTTCAGACAGGTAGTGAGTACTACACCAGATGACATCAGTTTTATCAGATCAGTTGTTAAATAATCACAAGATTCATTTGGTGACAGAAGCAGTAGTTCTTCAAATTATGATGGTCACCCTAAGAACTAAAATTTTGTGCTGACTTCATAGTGTACCTGATGTATGCAGAAATAACACTTACTTATGAAAGTGACATCTCATTACAACCCTTACCTCCCATTTATTGTGAAAACTGAAGCTTTTTGACATTAAAAAATCAGTTAAATTGCCAGAATTTAAACACAACTTGGCAGCCACAGATTCACAGTGACACTTATGTGGGAAGAATGTGGAATCATTAAATATGATGCCCATAGATTTCCATATTTGACTCACTGCCTGTCTTCCATGTGAGAAAAATATATCTAAAAACAAAGATGATGTAACTTACCAAACGAAAGCGTTGGTATGTTGATATAGACACTAACAAACACACGCACACACACAAATTTCAAGCTTTCACAACCCACGGTTGCTTCATCAGGAAAGAGGGAAGAAGAGGAAAGACAAAAGGATGTGGGTTTTAAGGGAGAGGGTAAGGAGTCATTCAAATCCCGGGAGCGGAAAGGCTTACCTTAGGGGGGAAAAGGGACAGGTATACACACACCCATATCCATCTGCACATATACAGACACAAGCAGACATATGTAAAGGCAAAGAGTTTGGGCAGAGATGTCAGTCAAGGCAGAAGTACAGATGCAGCAAAGATGTTGTCGAATGACAGGTGAGGTACAAGCGGCGGCAACTTGAAATTAGCGGAGGTTGAGGACTGGTGGGTAATGGGAAGAGAGGATATATTGAAGGGCAAGTTCCCATCTCTGGAGTTCTGATAGGTTGGTGTTAGTGGGAACTATCCAGATAACCCGGACAGTGTAACACTGTGCCGAGATGTGCTGGCCGTGCACCAAGGCATGTTCAGCCACAGGGTATCCTCATTACCAACAAACACTGTCTGCCTGTGTCTGTTCATGTGAATGGACAGTTTGTTGCAGGTCATTCCCACATAGAAAGCTTCACAGTGTAGGCAGTTCAGTTGGTACATCACATGGGTGCTTTCACACGTGGCTCTGCCTTTGATCGTGTCACAACATCCCCACAATGACCCCATTAAGTTTTATTTACATTCCCTCCACAAACATGCCTTCACCCTAGCCAGATTACGCTCCCATATTTTATTTACTCAGGCTTATCTGACATTTGGCATTACCCCCAAAGGCCTCACACTTAAAGTTCCCATCTCTGGCTGTAACCCTTCTTTCCATCAGCCATCTTTCCATCCATACCAGTTCCAAACTGAACAATCCATAGCCCTCACCCGCCTAATCCTTCACCTACACATCAACTCAGCCAATGAACACACCTGTCAACTCGTATCCTTAATAAAAGTCCTCAATGTTTCCTCTCCCACATCCACATCGGCGGTTCAGAGCATCCTCCTACAGGCCAACCCCGAATTAGAACAGCATGCCACCCTCCACCTCAAAAAACTACCTAATCTCCTGGTTTCCCACCTCTGGAAAGGCAACTCACTCACCCTCCACAACCTTTCCAGCAAACCTCAACCTCCTCTCTTTGCACACATACCCAGTCTCTCCCATCTACTCAATCTTCCACTTCCAGCTCCACTCCCCCCAAAACCTCAAAATTCTAATCAGCACAATCTGGAACCACAACACCCTAATTCAGTAGTTAACCTTTCCTCCAAACCTCTCTCCTAATCCAAAACCTCTGCCCTAATCCCAGATTCAACCAAACAGCTTTCGTCAAAGATTTACTGTTCTACACTCGTACTCTCTGCTGGAAATATCACTTTGCCATGAAGAAAAATAATCCAAATCCTACTCCTAATGATACAACTCCCCAAGACACTATCCAAATTGAACCTTGCCTGGAACAGTTCTGTCCTCCGTCACAGCGGGACCCACCTCCTCTTCCTCAAAATCACCCTCTCCAAACCTACCAGGAATTTCTCACTTCCAGCCTTGCCTCTCAATCCTTCTTGAGAAACCTTAATCCTACTCCCAACATCACCACAGCTGAAGCCCAGGCTATCCGTGATCTGAAGGCTGACCGATCCATCGTCATTCTTCCAGCGGACAAGGGTTCCACGGCCGTGGTATTTGATTGTCGGGAGTATGTGGCTGAGGGACTGCGTCAGCTTTCAGACAACACTACATACAAAGTTTGCCAAGGTAATCCCATTCCTGATGTCCAGGTGGAGCTTCAAGGAATCCTCAGAACCTTAAGACCCCTGCAAAACCTTTCACCTGACTCCATCAACCTCCTGACCCCACCGACACCCCACACCCCTACCTTCTACCTACTTCCTAAAATTCACAAACCCAATCATCCCAGCCGCCCCATTGTAGCTGTTTACCTAGCCCCCATAGAACGTATCTCTGCCTACGTAGATCATCACCTTCAACCCATTACATGCAGTCTCCCATCCTTCATCGAAGACACCAACCACTTTTTCAAACGTCTGGAATCCTTACCCAATCTATTACCCCCGGAAACCATCCTTGTAACCATTGATGCCACTTTCTTATACACTAATGTTCCGCACGTCCAGGGCCTCGCTGCGATGGAGCACTTCCTTTCACACTGATTACCTGCCACCCTACCTAAAACCTCTTTCCTCATTACCTTAGCCAGCTTCATCCTGAAACACAACTTTTTCACTTTCGCAGGCCAGACATACCAACAATTAAAGGGAAAAGCCATGGGTACCATGATGGCCCCCTCATACGCCAACCTATTTATGGGTCACTTATTGGTTACCAAGCCTGCCAACCCAAAGTTTGGTACAGATTTATTGATGATATCTTCATGATCTGGACTCACAGTGAAGAAGAACTCCAGAATTTCCTCTCTAACCTCAACTCCTTTGGTTCCATCAGATTCACCTGGTCCTACTCCAAATCCCATGCCACTTTCCTTGACGTTGACCTCCATCTGTCCAATCACCAGCTTCAGACATCCATCTACATCAAACCCACCAACAAGCAACAGTACCTCCATTATGACAGCTACCACCCATTCCATATAAAACGGTCCCTTCCCTACAGCCTAGGTCTTCATGGCAAAAGAATCTGCTCCAGTCCTGAGTCCCTGAACCATTACACCAACAACCTGAAAACAGTTTTCGGATCCCGCTGCTACCCTCCTGACCTGGTACAGAAGCAAATTACCAGAGCTATTTCCTCATCCTCTCAAACCCAGAACCTCCCACAGAAGAACCCCAAAAGTGCCCCACTTGTGACAGGATACATTCCGGGACTGAATCAGACTCTGAATGTGGCTCCCCAGCAGGGATACGACTTCCTCCAATCCTGCCCTGAAATGAGATCCATCCTTCATGAAATCCTCCCCACTCCACCAAGAGTGTCTTCCCCCCGTCCACCTAACCTTCGTAACCTCTTGGTTCATCCCTAGGAAATCCCCGAATCACCTTCCTTACCCTCTGGCTGCTACCCTTGTAACCGCCCTCAGTGTAAAACCTGTCCCATGCACCCTCCCACCACCACCTACTCAAGTCCAGTAACCCGGAAGGTACACGATCAAAGGCAGAGCCACGTGTGGAAGCACCCACGTGATTTACCAACTGACCTGCCTACACTGTGAAGCTTTCTATGTGGGAATGACCTGCAACAAACTGTCCATTTACATGTACGGACACAGGCAGACAGTGTTTGTTGGTAATGAGGATACCCTGTGGCTGAACATGCCTTGGTGCACGGCCAGCACATCTTGGCACAGTGTTACATCGTCCAGGTTATCTGGATACTTCCCACTAACACCAACCTATCAGAACTCCGGAGATGGGAACTTGCCCTTCAATATATCCTCTCTTCCCTTTACCCACCAGGCCTCAACCTCCGCTAATCTCAAGTTGCCGCCGCTTGAACCTCACCTGTCATTCGACAACATCTTTGCTGCATCTGTACTTCTACCTGCCCAAACTCTTTGCCTTTACATATGTCCGCTTGTGTCTGTATATGTGTGGATGGATATGTGTGTGTGTGTGTGAGTGTATACCTGTCCTTTTTTCCCCCTAAGGTCTTTCCACTCCCGGGATTGGAATGACTCCTTACCCTCTCTCTTAAAACCCACATCCTTTCATCTTTCCCTCTCCTTCCCTCTTTCCTGACGAAGCAACCAGGGGTTGTGAAAGCTCGAAATTTTGTGTGTGTGTTTGTGTGTTTTTTATTATGCCTATCTACCAGTGCTTTCCTGTTTGGTAAGTCATGGAATCATATATATATATATAAAACAAAGATGATGGGACTTACCAAATGAAAGTGCTGGCAGGTCGACAGACACACAAACAAACACAAACATACACACAAAATTCAAGCTTTCGCAACAAACTGTTGCCTCATAAGGAAAGAAGGAGAGAGAGGGAAAGACGAAAGGATGTGGGTTTTAAGGGAGAGGGTAAGGAGTCATTCCAATCCCGGGAGCGGAAAGACTTACCTTAGGGGGAAAAGATATGTGTGTGTGTGTGTGCGAGTGTATACCCGTCCTTTTTTCCCCCTAAGGTAAGTCTTTCCGCTCCCAGGATTGGAATGACTCCTTACCCTCTCCCTTAAAACCCACATCCTTTCGTCTTTCCCTCTCCTTCCCTCTTTCCTGATGAGGCAACAGTTTGTTGCGAAAGCTTGAATTTTGTGTGTATGTTTGTGTTTGTTTGTGTGTCTGTCGACCTGCCAGCACTTTCATTTGGTAAGTCACATCATCTTTGTTTTATATATATACATACAGACCCTGCAGCATCTGATGTTTGCTGATGGCAATGGCAAAGTATACTTATGAAGGGCTAAAAACAGCCCATACCAGATGCAGCCAACAGCACTGAAACACAGAATCTTTAATCTTACAAAAACTCATATCAAGCAATTACAAATGAATCAAAGTGATTGATATACCATAAGAGTGAAGTTCTTAGGCATTCAGATGACTAATAGACTGAGGTGACACCAGCATGCAGGTAAATAAACCAAAAAGCTCAAATACGTGTGTTTCAACATGCAGAAATGTCTCCTAGCATACTTTTATTCAGTACTGACCTATGGCATAATTTTAGGGGAAATATAACTACAATTGAATAAATATTTATCCTACAGAGGTGTGCAGTAAGAACACAATGTTAAATTGGAAATGAATATCTTCAGTAAAATACGTTCTTCACAGACCTACATACCTACATGGACACACTACTTGTATGAGCATTAAACAATTATTTTATTTATTTTAGGTGTACTGGCAAAGAAAATAATTTAAAAACTTGAAAGAAGCTAAAATTATTTTCTTTGCCTAAATCACACTGAGTGGACCTTCTTAGTAAGTATAAGAGATGATCAAAAAGTTTCTGAGGGCGTTCCTGCAGCATATATGCAATGTTGCAGGACTTTGATGTGGGTATGTAAGCACTGACATGTAGTTATGGGATCAGTGTGACATTTGTGTTTTTCCAAGGTGCATGTGTTTAGAAACAATGTGCTGTTTTTCTTTATTTGGCTGAGAAGGAGAAAAACTGGCAGAATTCTTTTGAAGAATGATGAATGTGTATGGGGCAGCATGTGTCAAAAACCAGCACTGTGGGATGGTGCATGACAAATGATGCTGGTGATTGGTTTGTGGGACACTCAACTGCACAATTATCAGTGCCCGTATCATTTACCAATCTGTACACAGTCCAATCTAGCGAAGTTCACAAATGATGATGGAATGATGAGGACAATAAAAACCCAGTCCCCAGGCACAGAAAATCCCCAACCTGGCCAGGAATTGAACCCAGGATCCCGTGATACAGAGGTAGCAACACTAGCCACTAGACCATGAACTGCGGACATGCATGACGAATGGTGCTGCTGCTTCATGATAATAAATGACCCAAATAACAAAAATCATAATGCAGAAGTTATGCCAACACAAGTCAGAGACAATTGCACCTGCCCTACAGTCCTGATCTCTCCCTTGTGATTACCACACCTTTGATCCCTTAGGAAAGGACTCTAAGGGTAAAAAACTCCTATAGAATGATATGCAGCATGCAGTTATGGACTACTTCACACAGCAGGACATGATGTTTTAACAAATATGTACCTTCAAACTGATGAACAGGCGAAATAACTGTGTCAATGCTCACAGCGATCTAGCCTAATTGGTGTACTTCTGAATGGAAACGTTTAGACCACTCCTTATACACTGATCAGGCAGATCATTATGACTACCTTCAATCTAAACCTGTCAAGGCAATAGCACATGACCACAGGCACTGGACGTTTGTGCGTTGGTAGGGAATCACATGGTTCTGGCGGTTTCTGGCGAATAGAGGAAGCAGTGTGGTGTTGGTGTGCAAGACTCACACGTCCCCTTCATCATTGGACTTCCTTGGAGGTGCTTTGCTGATCTTATTTTCAGGATAGTTGGCCTCATCAATCTCTCCAACTTCTTCTCCGAAGATATAATACTGTTTAAAGGAATTTTCTCTACTCTTAAAATGATGCTATACACTCTAGATACTTTTAAATCAACCCCACTATATTTTCACTTCCACAAACAGAACACCACATAACAGTTCTCACATAAATGAACCATACTTCGTAATCCCAATGACTCTCAGACCAACAGAAACTATCAAGTACTTTTACAATAAATTCATTTCCAGAAAACTCTCAAAGTTCTCGCAAGTCCACCATCATATCTCTAGAGCATAAGTAAGCAAGTAAATAAGTGAGTGTCTCTTTTTTTTTCTTAACATAATTCAACTGTTCACAATAATGACTGACGTAGCACCATCACAAAGTTAGGCACGCTTGCTCCTTGTGCTGGGGATCTAGCTTATGTGGTGAGCGCGGCAACCACTTGCCCACGTTGATAAACTGTCCACACTGTAGCATTCTTTTGACACAGACACACCCTGCGCACACAGAAAACTGGCACGAGGTAGACACTCTCCCACCTTTCACACTCGTAAATAAAATATTGGGTGTTCAAGATGGTGGAAAGCTGAGGGTCTCAAATTTGCGTCGAAATTCTCGATGCACTACATGGTCTTATGGATCCTAATGCCTCCATCATGCCAATTTAGGTTGCAAATCAGGACTCTTCCAGGGGAACAGCTCCTTGACACGTATACCATGGGACGTAAAAAACAAGCTGGTAAGTTGCTCCGTTATCCTCTTGAAACATTTACATGGGCATCCATGGATCCACCAGTGCTCATGTAGGGCACCATGACAGCCAAGGAGAAACATACACCCCTTAATGATAATCATGTTTCCCAACAGCAGTGGCATTTTTCAACAATATAATGTGCCATGTCCCAATGCCAGGAGTGTGTTGAGTGGTTTGAGGAAGACAATGACGAGTTCCAACTGATGTGCTGGCTTCCTATCTCACCAAATCTAATCCATCTGGGACACGATTGAACTAGGCATCAGATCTCATCGTCCCCCTTACCTGGAATTTGTGGAAATTAGGTGACTTGTGTGTCCAGATGTGGTGCCAACTCTCTCTAGCAGCCTACGAAGGCTTCACTGCTTCCATTCCAAGGCGCTTCACCACTCTTATCCATGATAAAGATGGACATACTGGTTATTAGGTTGGTGGTCATAATGTTCTGGCTGATCAGTATATGCCTACTCATTGACTCCCATTTTTATTTGATGTCTGGCTGGGAGACTGGTCCAACAAGAGAATCTGAATATAAGTATCTGGGAGCACTCTTCATGGACAACTCTTCATGTGCAATTGGGATCAATGCCAGTATGTCTCAAGGCAATTGAAGGTTTGGCCATGTAAAATATTCATTGCACCTGTGGTGATATATGGCTCTGAGACGTGGAGTATTCAAAAGCAGAACTGAATTTTCTCATATTTCAGAAAATGAGATGCAGAAGATATTATGTCCAGTTTAGCTGCAAACAAAGGTGAATGGAACATCATGCAACATTGAGCTGGATGACCTGTGCCAAGAAGCCACCACTCTAACGAAGGTGAGGAAAAGAGTGCAGGTGGGCTCTAAGGAGTAATCTACCTTTTTCATTAATCGATGGATGGCAATGACAACCTGTTCTGAGAGGTGAGATTGGATTTCGGCCTCAGACTGTCAAGTAGCCTGGTGTAAATTACACCACGGGAAGAATTCAAAGTTCTATGGACCTCGACATGAACAGGATAGCCATAGAGAAGCGAGGCAGTAAGCAGTTGTGTATATGAGACCACGAGAAACCATGGTGCAGGGGAAAGGGTCTTTAAATCATTCACCTCATTACATTTACGTTTCGTAGACAATGATTGGGAAGATGAGTGACTCACATGGAGAAAATCCCCCATAATTGGCAGCATCTCTGACGGTGCACTCCTCCCAATTGGGGGCTCCCTTCACAAGGGGGTGCACCCACCTTAGGTGATTGTTCACATCTCAGGTCACACCTCACAAACACCTGACACAGGGACAAATTGACGATTTGGAAAGGTTGCAGCTCAGGCAATAACTAACCTGTCGAATCATGAGAAGCAAGTTGACTGGACATTTGGCGTTGACAAGACAACAGCTGGACACAGAAGTTCCTGGATATCATACCTGCAGGCAGACTCGCAGGGAGAGCCAGGAAGAGGTGGAGCGATGGCCTCTGAAGACATTTAACAGTCAACCATAGATGTGGATGGATAGAGGATGCCAGCAATGGACAGAAAACTTTGGAGAAAGACACCTGTAGCCATGTGCAATCTTTTAAGCTCAAACACATAAAAATTAAAATGTCTACATGGATGCCTAGGAAGTTTACATTGTATGTTCCACTTAGTGTATGATAATGTCTACCTATAGTGGTACTAGATCATTTTTGCTCCTATGAAATTTTATTACATAAGGTATACGCTGTTAGTTGTGCAGCAGTTGTAGGACTGATTAGCCATCATCTGATCTGCGCCAAAAGGTTATGGATGGCTACTTGATTGGTATGCCTGTTAGCAAACATTCCAGTATTTTAACCTTGTAAAAGAACTTGTGGGAAAATTAAAGCGACTACTGAAAAATCTGAGTAGCAAATTATTTGAAGAATCACTGTATAAAAAATATAAGTGAAGAGAAAGCCATAATGTGGACAACTGCAATTCCAGTGAAAAAGGTCTGTAGTTGGTGCCTAACAAAGCAACAGGATCAAGGAGAATCCAGAAATTTAGACACCATACCGGCAGGTGAAAAGCCAATTAGGAATTGATATCAAGTAGGGTCATTGAAAATAGGATTATACATATTGTGACAAGTCTTGTTCAGATTATATTTAGAACAGACAGCAAATAATCTATGATAATCCAAGTCATGTGCAGTTTTAGAACAATACTGTGTAATTATTAGTGCCACTAATTCCACTGCAATGTATTTTTCACATTAAACAATCAACCTATGAAAATTGTCCTTACTCTGCATGCAATAAATGTTAAAGCTTACAATATTCTGAGTTCCACCAGCTTCCAAATTTTGTTCAGGATCTTCCTTGATAAATTCAGTAGAGCAAGAGATTCCCAGTGGCTCTTCATCAAACTAGAAAAAAGAACACCTCAATTAAAACTGCCAGTATACTTCTACACACATGGCATGACTTTTTATTTCTTTTTCTGAGTACCATAAAACTTTTTACTATTGATTATCTCTTATGTAAAAAGGAATGTTTTTAAAAATATGATTTGCTGAGCAGCTATTCTTCCAACACATATTCCAACTGTTTAGTCCTGTACTACACAATACTACATTCTTTAGGGTGAACCAGAAAATTCTTTCTCCATTTCAGCATACTTCATGGGTTTTTGGCATTCACCTTCATGTGCTCAAATCACAGCTTGCCTGCAGTTACAGTGCTACCTCCAAACACTCATCTTTTCTCACAGAATTTGACCTCTGTACTTTATCATTTCATCTTTCATCTGCCTGCTGCTGTCTGGTTTTATCAATTAACTTTTTCTCTTGACCACAGCTTTGGCTGAAATGTTTTCAGGCATGCGAGATTTTTTGGACAATGTTGTGTTGTTGCAAAATTTTCAACAGTTCTCTGTTTCTTCTTCTGTTCAGCTATCAGTGTCTTCAACTGTTTACTTGCAAGGTTCTGTATGTACTACTGCTCCAGAAATGTTTGTCTGCACATCAAAACTTTTCCAGACTGGCCAATCTGAAATTCCAAGCTTGGAGTAGGGCAATCTGCACTATTCTTCTGGAAAGAATTATCATGTCTGTTTTTCAGCATTTCCCTTCAGTGCAACTACACTGGCAGTCCAGGCTACAAACATCACTGTTCCCACTCCCTCAGCTTTGGACTTTGCCTCGACTGTAGCAGATTAAGTCATGTTCCCACATTTTGTATCTCTCATTCAAGTAGGCACCTGAACTAGTTTTGTTAACTTCTCAATTAGCATGTTGAACACACTTGCACGAACATCACGTTGTCCCTTACCTGTGTGTGCACTTAACTCGCTGTATTAGTCTCTCTCTCTCTCTCTCTCTCTCTCTCTCTCTCTCTCTCTCTCTCTCTCTCTCTCTTTCTCTCTCTGCAATCTGACCCCCATCCATCTCTGCATGTCTCTCTCTGGTATTACCATATTACCATATTTGCTCTTGTCCCTGACTATCTTCTCACTAGTCCCAATTTCTTTGTTACCAACACTCCCTCATTCTCTGCCTCATTTCCCGCAACAGAGAGAATATTGCAGAAGGATCTGAAGATTTCTGAAACATTTGTGTGGAACAGTGGCTTTGAAGGTGGTGTTTGGGAAGAATGAGCACCAGAGGGAATCTCTATAACCTCTAATGTCCTCAATTTGGCCATCACAGTCACATTTGATTAAATATGATGATGCCAGGTTCTTCTTACCAGTCCTGTAGAAATGGAACTACAGCACATTCTTCTCCCAAAAATATGCACACTACCTTCCAATTTAGTCTTCCTCTTTGACACTTTCAAGTTTCATTATACACTAAATAAAAACATGAAAATCAACTAGACTGCATTTTCAGTTCTTATTACAGATGTCTAACATTAACATTTTTATTTTATTTATTTTTTGAATTGTGGATGTGAGACACATCTGCCTCGTTTGATGTGGTCTGCCAAGACTTCTCCTGTGCCAACTTCTTCATTTTATATTAGAGATTGCATCCAATGTCCTTGAGTATTTGATGTATTTGAGACTGTCTTCGCCTACAGTGTTTTCTTACACAGTTCTCTCTAGTACCATATAAATTATTCCCTGATGTCATAACATGTCTCTCATCATGTCCCTTCTTGTCAAGATGTTTCCTGATTCTGTGGAGAACCTCTGTACTTCTTATCAGTTACCTACTTTTATCATTATTCTGTCATACCACATCTTTGGTGGTTCAGTTATCTTTCTTTAGCATTTTGTAACTGTGCCTACCAAGTACTAATTTTAGTATCCCAGTGTATCTTATTTTACAAAGCTGGGTACTACTGCTAAGAATATAAAGACATGTGATCATCTTACATCTTGCCACAGGTCTGTGAAAATAAAGACTTTAAAACTTCCAAAAGTTCTTAGGTGTACCAATCTTCCATCAGATATTTGTGCAGATTTCCTTCAATGTTATTTTATTTGTCTTTCAACAGAAATCTGATTTGGTTCTATTCCCATCTTTCTTGGCAAATTTCCATCTTCCACTCTTATTTTATCATCTACTATTATTTCAGTGGCACAAGGGCCTGCTGTATCCAGTGGTTACACTTCCCTATACAGCCTAGTGTTATGTACAGCAACGTGATATGTCATTTCAAAATTAAACTCAGACAATATAGAGAGGCAAATAACTTTACTGTCAGCTGAAACCAGCTGTTTGTTTGTTTTTTTTCCTTCAATGAGTCTCTTATACGCTTCAATGTCACCACATTCTGGCTTCACAATTACATTGACCCCTTCATTCGTGTATGCATTCCTTTGGATTATATGCTCTGACAATACTAGGTGGGATGTTTTGCATCCACCACTAAGCATAGCTGGATTAGGGCTTCCTACAGTTTTTTAATGTCATGAAGTTTAATGTCGTCAGAACATAAAATTATGGGTGTGTGTAAGGCTAGTTGTGAAAAATCACGGTTGCTAGGAGCAAGACAACAGACTAGAGATCAGTGTTAAACTGAAAGCTGTTACTGAAAGGATGGAGCATAATTCACAAGTAATTATTAATAAAGCAATTGCTCTAGAGGATGACGATCCAGCGATCCAGTCGCGGAATATATGAAACAGCGCATAGCTGTAGATTTAGGTAAAACATACGTACGGTATCAGCATTCAAAGACCATATAGGTTCGGAACATATCCAATGAAACAAAGCAAGAAAGTAACACATGTCATAGACAGGGGATTTATAACAAGATCTGACTAATTAAATCTGGTGTACCTACAAAAATTTCCAGAAGTGTATAGTTACACATAAAGGTTTACGCAGAAATACTTTTCATAGCGAAAGAAGATGACAAAGCAATGGTAAAGTACAAAGTGTGTGTGCCAATAAACAGAAAAAAATTATTAAACTTGCATTGAGTAATATCTACGATCGTAGTTGAGGCACAGTTTTCCACATTCAGCATAAGAAATTGAACACCTTATCTCTGCAGTTCGGATGCAACAATGATCCAAACGCGCTTGTACAACATTTAAGACTGTTAATAGGTTCAGCAACTACTAGTAATATAACACAAAGGATTGAAATAATTTCTGTGGTCCCAGAGCTATGAGATCGATATATTAATAGAATAAATTTAGAAACTGCAGTTAACAAACTTCACAAGCCAGCACAGAGAATTTTTCCGCAGAGAGAGGTTCAGCATGAAAAAGAGAACAGTAATAAAATAATTATGCTACAGAAACTGTTGGAAAAAAATTGGAAATTTGTGGAAAGTTCCTAGGGGATGTAACTGCTCAAGTCTTCGGTCCCTTAACGTAACTTAAAATAACTTACACTAAGGACAATACACACACGCCTACAGCCGCGCGAACCATGACAGGCACCTCAGACCCCACGGCAAACTATTGGAATATTGAATACGTGTACTAAGGAAATGGCATTCAATTACACAAAAGGCGAGGCTGTAGTGCTTACCTGTTCTGCACCAGACACACATTACGGCAGGGTGAAAAAAAGTCAACTCTTGATTGCACTGACTTATATATCAGACTCCAAATTAAGTTTTTTTAGTGTTGCTTGAGGCTTTCCCGACGGACGTGTTGTATATATGGTTCTCGGGCGAGAGGTCTTTGGTTCTTCATCTTGCAGATGGCGTTGCTGTCCTTCCAGCTATCGGTTGATATCGTCGCCATTGGCCATCGAATTTGGCGGCTCCACGCATGCGCACTTCCTGCCTGAGACTGGCATAAATAGGGGGCTCAAGTCATGCCTTAGCAGTGTGTTCGTCACACCTGAAGATGTCGGCCAGTTGCGCTGATGAAACATTGTGGAGTTTTCACTATGACATCCGACGTCTCGCCCGAGAACCATATATACAAGTTTTTTTAGTGCTTGTCGGATCTTGACTTCCATACCCTAAACTAGGCAAAAAAATAATACTAGCCAAGGCTGCCCACTCGTATCGGCACCTCATAGGAAGCTTAGGAAAGCTGAGACAGCCAAATGCTAGGCTTTTAAATAGTTTTACTTATGTATTGACCACACTTTTATTTTTGATCAACCTTATGCATGTCGACTTTCCGTCATCTTCAAAGGTTCAAATGGCTCTGAGCACTATGGGACTTAACATCTGTGGTCATCAGTCCCCGAGAACTTAGAACTACTTAAACCTAACTAACCTAAGGACATCACACATCCATGCCCGAGGCAGGATTCGAACCTGCGACCGTAGCGGTCGCGCGGTTCCAGACTGAAGCGCCTAGAACCGCTCGGCCACCCGGCCGGCCTATCTTCAAAGGCAGTGCTCTGTCAGTCACGTAAAATCATTAGATACATTGTATCACGACTGTACTTGTCTGGCGCTCCAGAATGTTGATGTAATAAAATGTAACTAATCCTTTTATATCACTGAGATAGCAGCACCTTTGAAAATGATGAAAAGTCGAAATGCGTCAGGTTGATGAAAAATAAAGGTATGGTCAAGATATAAGTAAAATTATTAAAAGCACATCCGGATGGCCGAGTCGCCTCACATCATTTTGATGGAAATTGCAGCAAATGCTAGGCTACTAGTAGCGTGAGACCCTGCAGTGGGGTTGAGGTCGTAATAGTGATATGTTTTACTACATCTAAAAGCGTCGACAAGTCAACACAGTATGGAAACATAGAAAATGGTGTTTGACATCGTGGTCTCCTGACCTTCATTGCTTACGTATTCCGCCCTCACAATCATATTCCGCACATCAAGACGCTTCATTCGAACCCAAACGCGATAAGATAAAGTCATTGTTGTATGAATTCATGTAAAAGATATTCAAATAACAAGTAAATCGCAAAGTGCGCACCGAGGTTGAAATACTCGAGGCTGGCGTACACACGCACATTCAAGACACAACGGTCACAAAAGCTTTTAGTTCGGGAGAGGCAAACCGCGCGCCAGGAGGCTGGTCACTTCTAAGGACGAGTCAGCCTATCTACGTCGGCCGGCGACCACCCATAGAGCAGACAGAATTTGCCCGAGTGAAAGGGAGAGCGACTCCGTGTTCGGCTTAAATGCAAAATCCGCTACATTGTGTGGGAGCGCCCAGCCTACACATTCTTTACAAACATAGCAAGCAGTTTCAGAGATTTTCACAGGGAGACAGAAAACGCCAAACGCTGATGCTACAGATTTCTGGATTGGTCGCCTTGAACGAAACGTCATTCTCCTGTTTTAGAAGAGCAATGCTGATTGGCAGACGATATTCCTGACACCTTGAGCTGAAGGAGTAATAGACTGATAGATATACCCCTTAACGTCTGGCGTGGAGAGGGGCTGTTCTGTTGCCGCTCTTGGAGCGAGAACACGTAACGAGTGCGTGCGCGCTCGTACGCGTACTCAAAGAGCGAGGAACAAGTCTCTCCTCAGTACTTCACTGGGAGAGCACCGCTGTTGAGAGCGAATCAGAGTGTGACTCTATATTGAGTCCTTGTGATTAAGCATTGTTCACTGTGTTGGCCACCACAGTTATTGTGCAGTGTGAACAGACAGAGTTATAGTTAAATGCCTTTGAGCGAATTTTTGAGTGGCATCGTGGTGGACTGGTTATCTGACCGGTGTACCACGCCAATAGTTACAGACTAGGGGCGAATAGGAGTCCTTGACTTCATCAAGGCGTAGGGAGAGTTTAATTGGCGAAGGTCAATCCAGATAGAACGAGAGTTATCTTATTTGTCGGCAGCGAGCGGCGCAGACAGCAGTCATCACAGCTTGCAGTATTGTGCGCTACAGTTCTTTCGAGTCCCATATTTCCTCCACAACAGTACACTTAGCTGCATTTCACACGCAACAGCCTCAACTGTACCTAGCAACATTCTAACGGATAATTATTCAAGTTGAGTAGGCGCAGCACTCAGCCATTCTGCCAAGTCAATAACAATATTAAACTTTGTATAGAAATTTCATTAGCGGATCCTATCCTTAAGAGGTAATTTCACATTCCGAAAAAAACCCGGAAATAACTTGTTCAGTTCATAACTAAAAGTGCCATTGTGATTTCTCAGAATTTTTGCAAAAAAAAATAATAATTTTCGTTAGTTTCATGTTTCTCTTACGCTAATTAGCACTACTCCAGTATCCAAGTATCCCACTAATTACGTAAGAACTTTTGTGAATTTTTGTGTCATTTCCTTACAGCGGATGACTCCAGAAGATATTTATTGCTGAAAGTTTTTCAGGCATTTCTCTTTAGAACGTTAGGAGCGTCTGTCTGGCTTCTGTAGTAGTGTGGGGGTGGAAATTGCATCTTGCAGGAGCCACAGGGTAAAGAGTACATCTCAGATTAATCCGTTGCACAGAATGACAGAATAGCACCCACACGTTGCTCACAATGGAAAAGTGGGATTATGTTGCAGGCCTCATTGACTCTTGCTGCTACATACTACAATCCTTCAGGTGGTGGAAAATGATGACATAACAGCCCACCCGGATAGCCGTGCGCTCTAACATGCTGCTTCCCGAACGGGAAGGGATGCCAGTCCACGGCACGAATCCTCCTGGCAGATTAGTGTCGAGGTTCAGTTTGCCGGCCAGCCTGTGGATGGTTTGTAAGGTGGTTTTACATCCACCTCGGCAAATGCGGGCTGGTTCCCCTTATTCTGGCTCAGTTACACTGTGTCGGTAATTGCTGTGCAAACACCATTTCCATGTATGCGTACACCGGAATTACTTTACCACACAAAAATTTGGGGTTACACTCTTGTGGTATGAAACGTTCCTGGAGGAGTCCACTGGGGGCCTAACTGCACAATAGCCCTGGGTTCGGTGTGGGGCAGTGGTGGGGTGGGTAGACTGCTGGGTCTGTTGTGGGGTTGTGAACCACTGAGGGCTACGGCAGGACGGAGTCTGTCCATCGTTTCTAGGTCCCCAGTTTAATACATACATATAGACATACACAAAATACTAAGTTTGCATCTTGAACCTCTATAAATGTGGTGAGAGGCCATTTATAATGGTTCAAATGGCTCTGAGCACTATGGGACTTAACATCTATGGTCATCAGTCCCCCAGAACTTAGAACTACTTAAACCTAACTAACCTAAGGACAGCACACAACACCCAGCCATCACGAGGCAGAGAAAATCCCTGACCCCGCCGGGAATCGAACCCAGGAACCCGGGCGTGGGAAGCGAGAACGCTACCGCACGACCACGAGATGCGGGCGGCCATTTATAGGTACATTATTATTAGAAGCAGCAATGCCACCAAACAACTAAGTGCTACAGTTTATAAGGAGGTGTACCATCATGTGGAGAACAAGGCCTGAGCACTCGTCTGCCTGGCTACAAACTGCACTCGTCAGTGTGTCTGTTTCTGTGCTGAGCAGTGCACGTTTGTGACCACCAGAAAGAATTACACCAACTTAATATACTACAAACTTATCGTGAATCTTCAGGTTTTCGCGGCGCAAAGACTGCTCCATTAAGTTTCGGGAATGCAGCCGCATGAATTCTGCTTCTTCTTCTGAAGCAGAATTCATACAAACTTATCCTCCAATCCAACCTAAATAACGACAATATAACAGAACTAATGACTGCAAATAAGGATGGGTTGTGTGAAGGCCAAAACAATTTCTTAAGCTGTAATAACCTTCGCTTTTCCATGATTTTTTAAGCAAATCTTAACTGTTTATAAACATACTTCAATATAGACATTCGATGAACGTCTTAGGAGAAGGCAATGAAAGGTCTTGAGCTTTAAGAAACGGCCATCGATTACGTTGTAGTCTAGAGCACTGGCACATCTTAGGATGTGAGTGACCTTTTAGTTCAAAAAATGGCTCTGAGCTCTATGGGACTTAACTTCTGAGGTCATCAGTCCCCTAGAACTTAGAACTACTTAAACCTAACTAACCTAAGGACATCACACACATCAATGCCCGAGGCAGGATTCGAACCTGCGACCATAGCAGTCGCGCGGTCCAGACTGTAGCGCCTAGAACCGCTCAGCCACTCCAGCTAACGACCTTTTGGTCTTGAAAATAAACACATAGCCATATATGTGGGGAACACAAACGTGGTCGCACAGAGTGACAGCACGGTTAGAGGTGCCACGTCATGGATTGAGCAGCCCCTCCCACTGGAGGTTCGGGCACGGATATGTGTGTTGTCCTTAGCATAAATTAGTTTAAGTAGTGAGTGAGTCTAGGGACTGACGGCCTCAGCAGCTTGACCCCGTAGGATTTCACACACAGTTGAACACATCCGAACACGAACGTGTGGTTTGTCTTGTGCTTACCTGGTTGATGGTGGCGGATCAGAAAGCATCCGACTCACTTCAATGACATGTTCGAGATGGTTCCGCATCATGTCTGCCCATCCCTTCGTGCCCATCACGTGGAGGTTGGCCTTTATGAAGGCGACGGCGGCCGCTGTGAGTTTTGGGCACGAATGCCTCACTGCGAGCACGGCCGAGGCCGCAGCGTTTTCGACACAGAGCTGTGCGACCACCTGCTGCTCACAGACAGCCTTCAGGGCGGACAAGCCGTACTTATCAGCAGCTGCGAGCAAGAGCGGGGCCATGCCAGGCAGCTCGGGAGCCTGAAGGGTGTACATGTAGGCCAGCAGCTCCCTCATCACCGGCCCCTCCACGTCTGTGATTGTGACATGGCCGCTGCTGGCCTCCAGCGTGTCATGCTGGAACATTGCCTGGAACACGGGGCTCCTGGCAGCCAGCACTGTCCTGTGGGCAGCCAGCCGTGTCTCGCCCGCCACTAATATCACCACGGCGCCTTCCCCCGCATCTAGAAGGGCGCCCAAGTTCACGGCGGCGGTCAGCTGAACCTCGTTAACTGCTGCCATTGTAGGTGATGCTGAAACAAGACGACACTGAGCAACCATCGGTCCTTAAACAACATTTCCTATTTGATACAAAAAATTGTTCAAATGGCTCTGAGCACTATGGGACTTAACATCTATGGTCATCAGTCCCCTAGAACTTAGAACTATCTAAACCTAACTAACCTAAGGACATCACACAACACTCAGTCATCACGAGGCAGAGAAAATCCCTGACCCCGCCGGGAATCGAACCCGGGAACTTGGGCACGGGAAGCGAGAACGCTACCGCACAACCACGAGCTGCGGACCCTATTTAATATACATTTGTACTTTAATGAACCAACAGTTGGGAAGTGTAGCCCATCACAATACTTCGACATCCTACCTGCGATTGATACTACAGGTGAACAGCAGTAAATCTTCAACAACACAATGATCAGTATTTCCCCATACTATTGCAGCACCCTTGTTTTACTCAACAGGTACACTATGTGATCAAAAGTATCCGGACACAAGCAAAAACTTACGCTTTTCATATTAGATGCATTGTGCTGCCAACTACTGCCATACTCCATATCAGCGTCTCAGTAGGCGTTAGACATCGTGAGCACAGGAGGCAGCTGCATGGGTAGTGGGGGCTGTGTGGAAGGGACTGGGCGGTTTTTTAGGTTAGAGGGTCTCAGGGAACAAGGGAACCACAGAAGGGACGTCCGTCGAAAAGTGGGCAGGTAAAACACAGTAAGGTAGTTGTAGAAACGATTGGTATTGTAGTTGTAAATTGTCGTAGTTGTGTTGGGAGAGAACCAGAGCTCCAAGCCCTAAAAGAAAGCACTGAAGCTCTCCCCGGTGTTATTCAATCTGTATATTGAGAAAGCAGTGAAGGGAACAAAAGAAACACTTGGAGTAGGTATTAAAATCCATGGAGAAAAAATAAAAACTTTGAAGTTCGCCGATGACATTGTAATTATGTCAGAGACAGCAAAGGACTTGGAAGAGCAGTTGAACGGAATGGACAGTGTCTTGAAAGGAGGATACAAGATGAACACCAACAAAAGCAAAACCAGGATAATGGAATGTTGTTGTTGTTGTTGTGGTTCAAATGGCTCTGAGCACTATGGGACGCAACTGCTGAAGTCATTAGTCCCCTACAACTTAGAACTAGTTAAACCTAACTAACCTAAGGACATCACAAACATCCATGCCCGAGGCAGGATTCGAACCTGCGACCGTAGCGGTCTTGCGGTTCCAGACTGCAGCGCCTTTAACCGCACGGCCACTTCGGCCGGCGTTGTTGTTGTGGTCTTCAGTCCAGAGAGTGGTTTGATGCAGCTCTCCATGCTACTCTGTCCTGTGCAAGCTCCTTCATATCCCAGTACCTCTACAACCTACATCCTTCTGAATCTGCTTAGTGTATTCATCTCTTGGTCTCCCTCTACAATACTTATCCTCCACGCTGCCCTCCAATGCTAAATTTGTGATCTCTTGATGCCTCAGGACATGTCCTACCAACCGATCCCTTCTTCTAGTCAAGTTGTGCCACAAACTTCTCCCCAGTCCTATTCAATACCTCCTCATTAGTTACGTGATCTACCCACCCAATCTTCAACATTCTTCTGTAGCACCACATTTCGAAAGCTTCTATTCACTTCCATACATGGCTACACAAATACTTTCAGAAACGACTTCCTGACTCTTAAATCTATACTCGATGTTAACAAATTTCTCTTCTTCAGAAACGCTTTCCTTGCCATTCCCAGTCTACATTTTATATCCTCTCTACCATCATCAGTTATTTTGCTCCCCAAATAGCTAAACTCCTTTACTACTTTAAGTGTCTCATTTCCTAATCTAATTCCCTCAGCATTACCCGACTTAATTCGACTACATTCCATTATACTCGTTTTGCTTTTGTTGATGTTCATCTTATATCCTCCTTTCAAGACACTGTCCATTCCGTTCAACTGCTCTTCCAAGTCCTTTGCTGTCTCTGACAGAATTACAATGTCATCGGCGAACCTCAAAGTTTTTATTTCTTGTCCCTGGATCTTAATACCTACTCCAAATTTTTCTTTAGTTTCCTTTACTGCTTGCTCAATATACAGATTGAATAACATCGGGGAGAGGCTACAACCCTGTCTCACTCCCTCCCCACCCACTGCTTCCCTTTCATAACCCTCGACTCTTATAACTGCCATCTGGTTTCTGTACAAATTGTAAATAGCCTTTCGCTCCCTGTATTTTACACCTGCCACCTTTAGAATTTGAAAGAGAGTATTCCACTCGACATTGTCAAAAGCTTTCTCTAAGTCTACAAAATCTAGAAACGTAGGTTTTCCTTTCCTTAATCTATTTTCTAAGATAAGTCGTAGGGTCAGTATTGCCTCATGTGTTCCTACATTTCTATGGAATCTAAACTGATCTTCCCTGAGGTCGGCTTCTACCAGTTTTTTCATTCGTCTGTAAAGAATTATCGTTAGTACTTTGCAGCTGTGACTTATTAAACTGATAGTTCGGTAATTTTCACATCTGTCAACACCTGCTTTCTTTGGGATTAGAATTATTATATTCTTCTTGAAGTCTGAGGGTATTTCGCTTGTCTCGTACATCTTGCTCACCAGATGGTAGAGTTTCGTCAGGACTGGCTCTCTCAAGGCCGTCAGTAGTTCTAATGGAATGTTGTCAACTCCCGAGGCCTTGTTTTGACTCAGGTCTTTCAGTGCTCTGTCAAACTCTTCACGCAGTATCGTATCACCCATTTCATCTTCATCTACATCCTCTTCCATTTCCATAATATTGTCCTCAAGTACATCGCCCTTGGATAGATCCTCTATATACTCCTTCCACCTTTCTGCTTTCCCTTCTTTGCTTAGAACTGGGTTTCCATCTGAGCTCTTGATATTCATACAAGTGGCTCTCTTTTGTGCCAAGGTCTCTTTAATTTTCCTGTAGGCAGTATCTATCCTACCCCTAGTGAGATAAGCCTCTACATCCTCACATTTGTCCTCTAGCCATGCCTACTTAGCCATTTTGCACTTTCTGGCGATCTCATTTTTGAGACGTTTGTATTCCTTTTTGCCTGCTTCATTTACTGCATTTTTATATTTTCTCCTTTCATCAATTAAATTCAATATTTCTTCTGTTAGCCAAGGATTTCTACTAACCCTCTTCTTTTTACCTACTTGATCGTCTGCTGCCTTCACTACTTCATCCCTCAGAGCTACCCATTCTTCTTCTACTGTATTTCTTTCCCCCATTCCTTTCAATTGTTCCCTTATGCTCTCCCTGAAACTCTGTACAACCTCTGGTTCTTTCAGTTTATCCAGGTCCCATCTCCTTAAATTCCCACCTTTTTGCAGTTTCTTCAGTTTTAATCTACCTCCATATGAACCCTAATTTCTCAGTCGGCCAGGGTGGCCGTGCGGTTCTAGGTGCTACAGTCTGGAACCGCGTGACCGCTACGGTCGCAGGTTCGAATCCTGCCTCGGACATGGATGTGTGTGATGTCCTTAGGTTAGTTGGGTTTAAGTAGTTCTAAGTTCTAGGAGACTGATGACCTTAGAAGTTAAGTCCCATAGTGCTCAGAGCCATTTGAACCAACCTAATTTCTCGTATCTCTTCTTCGCGGTCCTTACGCGCAGTAGGATCATCTGGCAGTCAGCTTCTCTAAATTTTCTCAGAAGCGTTCCTCGAAGAGAACGTCGCCTTCTCTCCAGCGATTACCATTTGAATATTGGTTAAAAACAGTCTTGGTTGCAATTATAGCTTTTTTTTATTTCTCAACTACGCGTTTCGCCTTATTTAGGCTCGCTCCTGTGAACGGGAACGCGCTATGCAGATCTTGGCGTCTCTCCCGTCCATCTAGAAAAGATAACCTGAAGATGCCTAAATAAGGCGAAACGCAACCACGACTGTTTTTAACCAATACTGTTCAGCACTGGTTTGCTGTACGCCACATATGGATTGGAAGAATTTCTGTATTACCATTTGAGTTGCTGAAGCATCTCCATGACATGTGTTGTCCGAACCAGCCAGTAACAAATCTAGCTAGCCGCCTCTCAATTCCCTCGATGGCCTCCTTCAGTCCGACCAGGTTTGGGTCCCAAACACTCGTTTAGTATTCAAGAATAGGTCGCACCAGCTTCCTATATGCGGTCTTCTTTGCAGGTGAACCACACTTTCCCAAAATTCTCCCAATAAACGGAAGTCGACCGTTGTTGCCCTTCCCTACTACAACCCTCATACGCTCGTTCCATCTCATATCGCTTTGCAACGCTACGCCGAGATATTTAAACGACGTGACACTGTCAAGCACTACATTAATAATGCTGTATCCGAATATTATACAGGGTGGTCCATTGATGGTGACCAGGCCAAATATCTCACGAAATAAGCGTCAAACGAGAAAACTGCAAAGAACGAAACCAGATGGCGCTAAGGTTGGCGCGCTAGATGGCGCTGCCGTAGGTCAAACGGATATCAACTGCGTTTTTTTAAAATAGAAACCCCCATTTTTTATAACATATTCGTGTACTACGTAAAGAAATATGAATGTTTTAGTTGGACCACTTTTTTCGCTTTGTGATAGATGGCGCTGTAATAGCCACAAATATATGGCTCACAATTTTAGACGAACAGTTGGTAACAGGTAGGTTTTTTAAATTAAAATACAGAACGTAGATACGTTTGAACCTTTTGATGTCGGGTGTTCCAATGTGATACATGCACCTTTGTGAATTTATCATTTCTGAGAACGCATGCTGTTACAGCGTGATTATCTGTAAATACCACATTAATGCAATAAATCTTCAAAATGTTGTCCGTCAACCTCAATGCATTTGGCAATACGTGTAACGACTTTCCTCTCAACAGCGAGTAGTTCGCCTTCCGTAATGTTCGCATATGCATTGAGAATGCGCTGACGCATGTTGTCAGGCGTTGTCGGTGGATCACGATAGCAAATATCCTTCAGCTTTCCCCACAGAAAGAAATCAGGGGACGTCAGATCCGGTGAACGCGCGGGCCACGGTATGGTGCTTCGACGACCAATCCACCTGTCATGAAATATGCTATTCAATACGGCTTCAACCGCACGCGATCTATGTGCCGGACATCCATCATGTTGAAAGTACATCGCCATTCAGTCGTGCAGTGAAACGTCTTGTAGTAACATCGGTAGAACATTATGTAGTAATTCAGCATACATTGCACCATTTAGACTGCCATCGATTAAATGGGGGCCAATTATCCTTCCTCCCATAATGCCGCACCATACATTAACCCACCAAGGTCGCTGATGTTGCATTTGTCGCAGCCATCGTGGATTTTCCGTTGCCCAATAGTGCATATTATGCCGGTTTACGTTACCGTTGTTGGTGAATGACGCTTCGTCGCTAAATAGAACGCGTGCAAAAAATCTGTCATCGTCCCGTTATTCCTCTTGTGCCCAGTGGCAGAACTGTACACGACGTTCAAAGTCGTCGCCATTCAATTCCTGGCGCATAGAAATATGGTACGGGTGCAATCGATGTTGTTGTAGCATTCTCAACACCGACGTTTTTGAGATATCCGATTCTCGCGCAATATGTCTGCTACTGATGAGCGGATTAGCCGCGACAGCAGCTAAAACACCTACTTGGACATCATCATTTGTTGCAGGTCGTGGTTGACGTTTCACATATGGCTGAACACTTCCTGTTTCCTTAAATAACGTAACTATCCGGCGAACGTCTGGACACTTGGATGATGTCGTCCAGGATACCGAGCAGCATACATAGCACACGCCCATTGAGCATTTTGATCACAGTAGCCATACATCAACACTATACCGACCTTTTCCGCAATTGGTAAACGGTCCATTTTAACACGGGTAATGTATCACGAAGCAAATATCGTCCGCACTGGCGGAATGTTACGTGATACCACGTACTTATACATTTGTGACTATTACAGCGCCATCTATCACAAAGCGAAAAAAGTGGTCCAACGAAAACATTTATATTTCTTTATGTACTACACCAATATGAAATAAAAATGGGGGTTTCTATTTTAAAAAACGCAGTTGATATCCGCTTGACCTATGGCAGCGCCATCTAGCGGGCCAACCATAGCGCCATCTGGTTTCCCCTCTTAAAGGTAGACAAGTTTCGTTCTTTGTAGTTTTTTCGTTTGATGCTTATTTCGTGAGATATTTCGCCTGGTCACTATCAATGGACCACGCTGTAGATCTGTTTTTGCTACTCATCCGCATTACCTTACCTTTTCCCGCATCACACAATCTGGAAGCTTTGTCTAAGTCATCTTGTGCCTTCCTAAGGTCACTCAGCTTCGACACCTCACCGTACACCACAGCATCATCAGCAAACGACCGCACATTGCTGCCCACCCTGACCACCAAATTATTTCTGTGTATAGAGAACAACAACGGTCCTATAACACTTCCTGAAGATACCCTTGCCTCTGATGAACTCTTGCCATCGAGGACAACATACTGGGTCCTATTTCTTAAGAAGTCTTCGAGAGACTCACACATTTGTGAACTTATTCCATATACTCCCAACTTCTTTAACAGCTGCCAAAGGGGTACGGTGTCAAAAGCTTTCCGGAAATCTAAAAATATGGAAACTCTTGTTGCCCTTCATCTATAGTTCACAGTATATTATGTAAGAAAAAGGCAAGCTGAGTTTCACACGAGTGGTGCTTTCTAAAACCGTGCTGATTCAAGGACATATGCTTCTCGGTCTCAAAAAAATTTATTACTTCGGAACTGAAATATGTTCAAGGATTCTGCAGCAAACCAAAGTTAGAGATATTGGTGTGTAATTACGCAGGCCAATTCTTTTGTCCTTATTATATACAAGAGTCACCTGCGCTTTTTTTCAGTAGCTTCGGACTTTGTGCTGGGCAAGAGATTCGCGATAAATCAAGCTAGGTAAGAGACCAATGCCTTATAGTACTCTTTGAAAAACCGAACTGGGATTCTACCTGGACCTGGTGACTTATTTGCTTTCAAATCTTTTAGCTGTGTCTCTATGCCAGGCATGCATATTACTATGCCGTCTATATGGGAGACTGTTCGATGGTCAAATGATGGCATGTTTCAGCGATCCCCCTGTGAGAACGATTTCTTGAAAGCGAAATTAAAAACTTCAGTTTCCATTTTGCTATCTTCAACTGCCCCACCAACCTGTTCAAAAAGGGAGTGAATGGATGCCTTAGACCCGCTTGGCGATTTTACATACACCCAAATTTTTCTCGGCTTCTCTCCCAGATCTTTTGCTAAGGTGTGACGGTGGTTGTGCTGGTGTGCATCACGCATAGATGTTTTCACAGACGCACGAATCTCTACTAATCTTTCGGCGTTCTCTTTGCAACCGACAGTTCCACAGTCTCTGCTTCCTCAGTAGCTTCCAAGTTTCTGTATTAAACAATGGTGGGTCTTATCTTTCTTTTATTCACTTACAAGGCACATAACTCCCCAGGCCACGATTTACAGTCAGATTGACCTTTGGCCATAATCCCTCTACGTCAGTCTCATTGGAACTAAGTGACGTCACTTTGAGAGCTGGCATGAGCCCCCTCTCATATTTCTCTGAGTAATTCGATCTTCCTCTCTAATTGCATGCGGTGAAAAGTCACTATTGCTTCATACGCGGACTTCCCATGCAGCGTCTCTCGTCACCCGGGTGGTCCGGTGACAGGCGGGCTCCGCTGATGTTGAAAGGGTTAAGCCGATGGGTGTGAGGGAGTCGAGTGGATGCTTTCCAGACGCCGACATTGTCATAAGAGTGGCGGCGACATGCCGACAGGGGCCTGACGGAGTGGCTGGGCTAGAGATTCCGTTACTTCGCAGAAACTTTGTGATAACCGTTTCTGGCGCGCTACCAGCGAGGCGTGGGAATGACTTGTGTTCCCAGGCAGTCTTTGCGGGCAAATTCCCGCGTTTTCTGCAGAATCGTAACTGTGATTGGCTTGTTCAGGGCGTAGCTCCGTGACGTAGCAAAATCGGCGCAGAAATTGGCGCCAAGAATCTACATTGGTGGAAAGGTAGTGCTTTGGCAATAGAGTGGAATTTTCCGCCGGTTTTCGAGTTGCTGATTGGAACGTTTAACCACGGCCACTGTCGTGGGGGCGGAAATGTTCTGTGCTCGGTTTGTATGGGTGCTCTTGTGAGGGTCGTCTCTCGCTTTTCGGTCAGAGTAGGTTACAAGACTGAGCTCTCGCTGCCCTGGACAACCTGCCTCCCGTTGGCTGTCTAATATACTTTTATTTAATTGTAACTGTTTGACGAAGTTGCTGAAGTTCCAACTTCAACGTAACGTAACTTTCCGAGTACAGTTGGCAATTGAGCGTTCTGCGTACAAGCGGCCTATGTTGTCTGTCTTGGGCAGTTTTGGCTAAAGTTGACTGTACCGGAGTTACTGGGTGACTTCGCTTGTTAAAATCAATCACTGTACCGTCAGTGATTGTGTGGCGAGCCTTCTTTGTCTCCCTCAGAGGCGCATTTGTATTGCTAGGAAGTCTTTAGTCTGGAACAACCAGACCAGGATAATTTGTTTCGGGCTATACTCGCGACATTATCATCACCACGACAAGACATCGAAGCAACCAGCCATCACCTCCGGTACGCCAGATCGTGTCCTTGCAGTTAAGAAGACAGCTTAGTAATGTATGTCCGCAGCACCGGCAGATTAGTGATTTTCCTAGGCGATAATCAGAGCTCAGCAGAGCACGCCTGTTCGTCTTTTTCTAACTTTGTTCTGTCTCGGGTGTTCATCGTCTGAGTTCTCACTACTGTAGCAGCAATTAATGTTGGGTTGGCTGTGTGTTTCTCTTAAGATTTGAGTTGCAGGGAATTGGCTCCACATACCACTTCGTCATAAATGTCACAATCTAGTTTAGGGACAACTTCACCTTCACAGCATTTATTTGAGTATCCAATTTGAGCCAATTTGATGTATTGTAAATGTTTCATGTGTCTTGTTTATTATTTTGAGTTTAGTCATAATAAATCATATTGTTATTTTGGACAGAACTGTCATTCTGTTAATCGGTAGAGCAACCCTTTCATTTCTCACTACATTAATGAAACTTTCTTTATTTAACTTATTTACCAAATTAAATTATTGCAGGTGCCGAACTCTTTTCTACTCGACTTGCAGGGTCGATTACAGTGACTTCACGTTTCTTTTTAATCCATGTGCAACAGAAAAAGTCGGAGTCAGAATAGGGGGGGGGGGGGCTTAGAGCATCATTTATATATGAAGATTCTAGAAGAATTTAGTGTTAAATACACTGCTAGCCCCGGCGTCTCGCAAGTTCACTCTCTAAGCGAGATGCCAACAACTGCTTATATCCTCTAGCTAGCAGAAAAGTTTGCCTAGCTTCTTGGCTAATTTATTCTTAACCACAGTTGCTATAATGCCATCATGATCGCTAATCCCCGTTTCTATACTGACACCGTCGATAAGGTGCGACCTACAAGCTACAAGATCTAAGATATTTCCATTGTTTGTGGGCTACCGAGCCAGCTGCTGAAGAGAGTTTTCAGAAAACTTCAACAGTACTTCACATGAATGTCTGTCTGTAACCCCCGCAATTAATCCGTAGACATCTCAGTCTATACTTGGTAGGTTAAAGTAACCTCCAACTACTATTGCGTGATCTGGATATCTAAGCACCACTGCCCGTACACTTTTCTTCAATTACTCTAGAACTATCGTAGCGTAATTGGTTGGCTGGTAAAAAAATCCAACAGTCATCTTGGTTTCACCTGCACCTACTATACGCGACCAGGTAACTTCACTTTCGCATTCCACTTCGAAATAATTAAGAAGTATTTGTGGAGGTATTTTAACTTCTTATTTTGCTTTTCTGTAAACTAACCTTTGATTCAGATACAGTCCAGGGTGAGCGACGTAGAAATTCGCTTAACTGATTGTTATAGTATCTATTTGTCGGTTACGTATCAGTTGTGACAAAACAGGAAAACTACATATGGGTATATAACAGCTCATTGTCTCGATGTGAAATGCTACTTCTCAGACTGGACTCAGTTTCCTAACAACCACGTAAAAGGTGACACTGATCAATTTCGTTGTTACGTCTTCAACGGGAAAATTCGAGGATCACTCTCCTGTGACAAGAATCAAAGAAGTAAATTTATTTATTTTTCTTCTTCTGCTCACTTTTTTCATTGCACACATATTTTCTACAGGTTAACATATTTCGAAGAAAATACAATAAAGTCTTCATGCTCTTTTTTATTAAACGGATCTATCGCAACAGGTAACAAGAAGTAACCATGGGTTTTACAGGAACAGAAAGCAGCTTTGTGAACTGCAAGATACGCTCGAACGAAACAGGCAGGCTGACCCATCCAGTTGTGATAATTACGTGCGCAAACTGTATATTCTGGTTTAATTAGCGAATGTCTAAAGAAACCATTTATTATTTAAATGTCCAAGATTTGTAGCGGGAGTTTGAGAATTTGTCGCAACGGCGCACTGCTGTGTAGACAAAGACGTTGTTCTTACCGCCTACTAACCTCAGAACAAGCCATTGCTCTTTGCTGCTCCACATGTAATTAAATTCCTGTAAATTTGCGTCCGAACAATATTTATAATGGTTCGGAAATTCTGTTGGAGATACCAGTTTCATGGCTCTTGCGACAAAAAGACATTGGAAGAGGTGGATCATGTAGAGTCGATGAATAAGATGTTGGAAGCGAAAAACGCTCGGAACAGCTACACATAATACAGTCCAGTCAGAGAAGGATCTTCCAGCGAAGGTTCTATTTCTACAGCTTCATTTATAATCGGGAAAATCATTGTGAAGTGCGTGACAGAGGGTACTTGCCGCTGAACAACATGTTATCGTTTCTCTGGTTCCAGTCACATTTAGAGTGTGGGAAGAATGGCTGTTTAAATGTGTTCTGTGCACGCAGCAAATAGTCTCATCTTTTCATTGCAAAACCTGCTGGAGCGATAAGTCGGAGGCTGAGGAACTTAGCTCGAGTCATCACTTAATACAGGGTGATTCAAAAAGAATACCACAACTTTAGGAATTTAAAACTCTGCAACGACAAAAGGCAGAGCCAAGCACTATCTGTCGGCGAATTAAGGGAGCTATAAAGATTCATTTAGTTGTACATTTGTTCGCTTGAGGCGCTGTTGACTAGGCGTCAGCGTCAGTTGATGCTAAGATGGCGACCGCTCAACAGAAAGCTTTTTGTGTTATTGAGTACGGCAGAAGTGAATCGACGACAGTTGTTCAGCGTGCATTTCGAACGAAGTATGGTGTTAAACCTCCTGATAGGTGGTGTATTAAACGTTGGTATAAACAGTTTACAGAGAATGGGTGTTTGTGCAAAGGGAAAAGTTCTGGACGGCCGAGAACGAGTGATGAAAATGTAGCACGCATCCAGCAAGCATTTGTTCGCAGCCCAGGAAAATCGACTCGTAGAGCTAGCAGAGAGCTGTAAATTCCACAGTCAACTGTATGGAGAGTCCTACTAAAAAGGTTAGTTATGAAACCTGAACGTCAACTACCCGAGGCGATGGATCAGCCGCCAGGCAGCCCGTGACAGAGCACTTCATCACTGGCCTCCAAGAAGCCCTGATCTTACCCCCTGCGACTTTTTCTTATGGGGGTATGTTAAGGATATGGTGTTTCGGCCACCTCTCCCAGCCACCATTGATGATTTGAAACGAGAAATAACAGCAGCTATCCAAACTGTTACGCCTGATATGCTACAGAGAGTGTGGAACGAGTTGGAGTATCGGGTTGATATTGCTCGAGTGTCTGGAGGGGGCCATATTGAACATCTCTGAACTTGTTTTTGAGTGAAAAAAAACCTTTTTAAATACTCTTTGTAATGATGTATAACAGAAGGTTATATTAAGTTTCTTTCATTAAATACACATTTTTAAAGTTGTGGTATTCTTTTTGAATCACCCTGTACTTTGAGAGTTGGCAATACTCTCTTAGGATGTAGAGGTTGGCTATAGCGCGCATACACAAGCTCTGGAACCTAAGATGTTGTTGTCGCGCCTCCCAGCGCACGGATTAACTAGTGGCAGTTTTGAGTCCAGTGTAGGAGCCCGCCTGCTGTGTGTTGGGCGGGGGGTCGTCGCCGAGCTGCCGTACTGCCGTGTCCGCCGGCAGCGACACAGGATTTGGTACTGAGTTGATATTTTTTATAATTTGCAGCGCGCTTATTAATTTAAAGAAAAGGGTTTGTGTATGTGCGTAGCAGCAGACGGTAATTTTGATAATGATAGGGGTTGAATTCTTAAGGGAAACCATTGTTAGATTAAGTAATGATTTTTGTCATTGATTTCTTTTGTAATTGTCAGGGAATTGTTTCACTATGTATTCAGTTGAGAAGTATTTCAGTCTGTCTCAAGAGTTTGATTAATATTGCTTTAATGCCACTGGAGGCAGATTTACAAACGAAGCGATTGTTCACAGAGCTTCTAGCGTTTTGTTAATTGAATGAGAAAGAATCGCTTTCAGAATATAGTTTTCTGTTTGGGTTATCATTTATCGAGTTTAGATTTGAGCAGACCCTTTCTCTTGAATTGTATGTAGTTGTAGTAAGCAGCAGCAGCAGCCGCAGCAACAGCAGGAGCCGCCATACAGAACACGCATTGCACTCAGCATGAATAATAGGTTCTTTTACGTTTTTTGTTAAATAATGGAATGTAGCAGATCAAGCAGTGGCAGCAGAAAGACCAAGTAAGTTATCTGTTGCACACAGGACCAATTAAAAAGAAAGTTTTGGCGATCTCTGTAATAGTAAGGTTAACAAGAGTACAAGCACGAGATTTTCAGTAGAAAACACGAGATAAGGAGATGGAGCTCGCAACTTTCATTTTCGAAGGGTCTGTGTAAGTACCTTTCAGTGGCATAAATGGCGCCTGTCTTCAGGCGTTTATCGGTCCTGTTTTTTTCAATATTCCGCTGACTTTTTCCTGTAACAGATCCCAAAAACGCTGACATTTTAGAAGGAGGTCCAAAGATTGCTTCAAATTTATGTCTTCAGCCTATTTCAGCTGGAACATTTTCAATATATGGTAGACAAGCAGTCGTTTTGAAGGACTCATCGATTAAAGATGACTAAGAGTTGCGCAAAGCAGGTGTTTACAGGATTCCGAGTGTATGCGGCAAATCTTACGGAGGCAAATGACGGGCGTTATCCAGGATCGCGTTGAAGAACACTGGCAGCATACTCGCCTTCTCCGAGCAAATAAGTCCGCTATCGGTGAACGCAGTTTTCCACTGGCCATTCGATGAAATATAGTGAAACAAAAAGTATGGCCCATACGTCAAAGTTTTTGGGCCTAATCATCTATGAATCAGTGGAAATACGACCATCTGCATCCCTTATGAACTGAGACGATGGTTTCCAGGTAAATTCTGCATGGGTCCCGATTGTAGAAAAACTTGGTGTTCGCGTAATAGCCGTCGTCCTGCGATCTTACCGTGCGAGACAGTCGTTTTGATAGCGAAGGGGCGAGCTTTCACGACAGGGGCCGCGCACAGACCTACAGCAAAAGGGCGGGCGCTAAACCAACGAGTGCGCAATGCCGGCCAGGAACAGCACACAAGTACCGGTCTCTTAAACAGGACAGCTTAGTGTATTCACCTGAATATGGCCACAAGACTCTTCCGAAATATCGCGAAAGCAAGTTACAAACATCCAACAGTTCTAGTGAAATTTAGTGGAAGTCTCTTTCTCTCTTTATACTCGTAACATCATTTAGAAATATTTACTTTATTTATGGTTCAAAGTAGAGAACTTTATTTCTCCTACTTTTATCAGTTTCATTACGTCGTCACCTGTACTGCTTGACATACGTACATTTCGTGTGCAGTGTTATGAATTATTTACAGCTCCCTTGCTGCATTCACAGTTCACGACCACCTGCCTCATGTGTGCCAAGTACACTTACGTCGGCTACTGCTATACCGTAACGTTAAAGTTGGAGGCAGGTCGTGAAATAAAACTATCTTGTTAAAGCAATTATAGTACAAAGCAACAGAGCAGTCTTACCCTCTGAGAGGAATTTTGTTACGTTGACCGTGTTGCACCTAATGGCGGTGACTTATCGGAAGTGAAAGTCAGATTTACGTAAATATTTAAACAGTAAGAAACAATATTTTACCTATCTACACAGTTCAAAGAATAATAAAAACCGACGCCAGCCTAATTAGGCATACGAATAACATTCTTGTTCAAGAAACTGAAAATAAGTAACTTCAATGGGCAAACACAGCCTATAATTTGTCACACGAGAGTGCAATGAACTCTGGCACCTGCATACAGTATGTTGACGTTAAGGTTGGGGCTGACTGATCAGAACAGACTATTTGCATAAATATAACAGATAACAAAACACACTATTACTTTGAGGCCTTAGTCAAACTGGATGGTCTCAATAACGTTACTATTAATATTCACTGTAGAATCGTGAATTGAACACCGGTTTGATATTACTTTTCAAATAAATTCCCATCTGACATGAAATATGGATGTGGTTCACAGCAAAATTAGTTATTGTGCATAGATTAAGTCTCTCACTACTAAACACCTTTCTACTTAGAATGAAAATTAAATTGAGTTAACTAACAAATTACTTCTCACTGTCTTTTGAATAAAGAAGTCACTATTTTCATAGATAGTGGTCTTTCTATGAATCGTTATCTAGCATGAGCACAATAGACAAACTGTGGATCCTGTTACACCATTAATATGCACTTCCAATACACAAAAGAGACAAGCACTTAGCAAACATTAGTATATAACTTTCCACAAATGCAGTCCACGATTTTTACTGCAGTGAGATACAATACTGACAAATTTGTAAAAAAACTGACTCACCTTCTAAAATTTACAATAGGCAACACTATGATCAATAACTAAGCCAAACTTTATAAGCCTCAGTTTTAAGAACTTTAAATTTTTAAAAGTAACTGCAAGTTGCTTACTTAGAAGAACGTTTCAAGCCAAACTTTAGTAATATTTACTTTTGGAACTAACCTCAATATGGTTTACTGCCTGTCTTGATTATCACAGTCTTCTACTTTCAAGTCAATGATTAAATAGGTAACTTCGAAAGCCCACAAAACTTTAAATTGGACTGTTTCAATCACTGGGAGGCTTTCACAAAGCTACATTTACTACCTCCCACAATTTTACCAAATCCACAGTAAATCTAAAAACTCCCTTCTTACCAAATATCAAACAACATTATTTACTTAACTTTTTGGCTCTGGAGCTTCCATTTTTCCCATGACAAGGACACTCGGTAATCATAGTTCAAACAGAGAGGAACCTGAGAGGTGTTGTGATAAGGAAAAAATCAAGGTAGGTACATAAATTCAGTTATAAGTTACTTTGTATTTCAGCACACTAAAACATTCAATGAGCTACTGCTTCACTTTACATATTTACAATTCCTTGGTTCCTTTTCAGTGATTGCGCAACGTGGAGGCGAGTGCATGTCGGTGGGTGGATTTGGAGGCGGAAATGCTGGACTCTGTCATTTCTTGGTGGCAATGATAGATACCAATGCCAGGATAGTTCCAGCTCTTTATCCATCAATCCGAGACATTGGAAAGTGGTATGAAAAGCCTCTCTCGGCACCAGCACGATACACAACTTTTACACGAGCAGTTGACAATTTGGTAGCTCGTCCCCGAATGACTCTGAGTTCCACCTTCACATCCATGCCCACCACGTTTTGTGCGTGCTACGCAGTTCCGTTCCCGAGGGGAACCACACCACCTTTTACATACAAAATAACTAAGAACCCTAAGTGAAGGTCAGCAGTTTACATAACAGCAACCAAACATATTAAATAAAACTGAACATTTGCACATATTGACATTTCTACAAAAAATTATTCACACAGAAATTACAGTTACAGACAGTAAGTTTTGTCTCCCTCCAAATGAGACAAAGAATTTAAATGATGGGTACACTAGATTGCATAAAATCAAACCATGACATCAAAGTTTTTACAAAGGAAAGAGAAAACACTTTTGTGCTATTAATGCAATCAATCAATATTTACAATATCTTAATGATAGAATGTTGAACAAAACAGAAAGAAAAATGAATCAACAAAGAGTATGTAGTGTCTAAGCTATCGTGTTACACTTGGACGATTGTAATTTGATGATGAAAAGTACACGAGAGAATATTGTGAGGACAGAAATATCATTTCTGACTATGCTACAGCTTCTGGTCACTTCAGCTCTTTTACTGTAAACAAAATGTATTTAGCACATATTCCAATGTAACTGCGTAACAATCTTAACATTCTGACACCAAATTATCAATATTCTCAATATGGTTATGTCATGTTGGTGTTATACACTGAAGAGCCGAACAAATTTGTACATCTGCTTAATATCGTGTAGGGCCTCGCTAGAACGCAAAAGTGCCGCATCACGACGTGGCATGGACTCGACTAATGTGTGAGGTAGTGCTGGAGGGAACTGACACAGTGAATCCTGCAGGACTGTCCATAAATCCGTAAGAGTACGAGGGCATGGGGATCTCTTCTCAACAGGACGTTGCAAGACATCCGAGGTATGCTCAGTAATGTTCATGTCTGGGGAGTTTGGAGGCCATCGGAAGAGTGTTCCTGGAGCCACTCTGTAGCAATTCTGGACGTGTAAGGTGACGCATTGTCCTGTTGGAATTGCCCAAGTCCGTCGGAATTGACAATGGACATGAATGTATGCTGGTGATCAGACAGGATGTTTATGTACGTTTCGCCTGTCAGAGTCGTAACTAGACGTATCAGGGGTCACATATCACCCTAACTGCACACGCCCCACCCCATTACAGAGCCTTCAACAGTCCCCTGCTGACATGCAGGGTGTATGGATTCATGAGGTTGTCTCCATACCTGTACATGTGCATACGCTCGATACAATTCGAAGGGAGACTCGTCCGACAAGGCAACACGTTTGCAGTCATCAACAGTGTAATGTCGGTGTTGACGAGCCCAGGTGAGGCTTAAAGTTTTGTCTCGTGCAGTCATCAAGGGAACACGAGTGGGCCTTCCGCCCCAAAAGCCCACATCGATTATGTTTCGCACACTGACACTTGTTGATGGCCCAGCACTGAAATCAGCAGCAATTTGCGGGAGGGTTGCACTTCTGTCGCATTGAACGATTCTCTGCAGTCGTCGTTGGTTCCGTTCTTGCAGGATCTTTTTCCGGTCCCAGCGATGTCGGAGATTTTATGTTTTACCGGATTCCTGACATTCACAATACACTAGAGAAGCAGTCGCACGGGAGAGTCCCCACTTCGTCGCTACCTCAGAGATGCTGTGTCCCATCGCCCCTGCGCCAACAGTAACACCGCGTCCAAACTCACTTAATTCTTGATAACTTGCCACTGCAACATCAGTAACTGATCTAATAACTGCGCGAGACACTTGTTGTCTTACATAGGCGTTGCCGACCGCAGTGCTGTATTCTGCTTGTTTGCATATCTCTATATTTGAATACGCATGCCTATACCAGTTTCTTGGGCACTTCAGTGTATATGTGCTGTAGTTAATGCTCTTGTAGTCAGTGGCAGTCCCCTGATTCACAGCTGACTACTGATCCTATTGTTTTTTCATCTATTGTAGCCGGCCGGAGTGGCCGTGCGGTTCTAGGCGCTTCAGTTTGGAAACGCGTGACCGCTACGGTCGCAGGTTCGAGTCCTGCCTCGGGCATGGATGTGTGTGATGTCCTAAGGTTACTTAGGTTTAAGTAGTTCTAAGTTCTAGGGGACTGCTGGCCTCAGATGTTAAGTCCCATAGTGTTCAGGGCTATTTGAACCATTTCATCTATTGTACTAGTTTTTTTTTCCTTTATTGTAATTTCATGCCTGAGCTGAGACGGGCTGACAGTGGCCTACATATGCCGCTCTTCGACCAAAAGACACAACATAAATGCGCCCGAAGACATAGAAAATATAAAAAACATGGTAAACACAAGATGAACACTGCACAAGAGATCAGAAGTCGTTCGACGGAAGACACTGTAATGAAGGGTGGCACCGGTTGAAAACAGATGAAGACATCCAAGTGAAGACATGAATGTAGGAGAAAACACTGATGAAGGCACTGTACAGAAACAGAAAGACATGGACGCACAGAAAACACTGGCGACGATCATCGGCGAAGCACTCACACTGACAAACGTGGGGGTGGCTGGCTCCAGGTCAAAGGAAGAGGTAGGAGGTCGGGAAAGGGGGGTGAAGTCAGTGGGAGAAAGAAGGGAGAGCGAGGGGGAGGAAAGAGAGGGGGCTTGGAAGCCCGGGAAGAGGGGTGGAAGTGGGAGACGTTGGAGAAAGGAGGGGGGGGAGGGAAGGTGAGGAGAGAGAGGGAGCCCTGGGGGAAAAAGAGGGGAACGGAAGGGGAGAGACAGAGCTGGTAGGAGGGGTAGATGGATGGGACAGGGACATCATCAGGGAGTTGGCGGAAGCCACCTTGGGATAGGGTACAGAGGGTGTGAAGATGGAGAGCAGGTGGGATGCAAGAAAATAGGCGCGGCAGTGGGTGGGGATGGGCGAGGATGGGAGAGACAAGCGGGTGTGGGGGATCGAGCTTGCAGGAGGTGTAAAGGATTCGCATCCGTTTGAGGAAAAGGAGAAGGTGCAGGAAGGGAATCAAGTCATATAGGATCCACATGGGGGATGGGAGACGGATGCAATAGGCGAGGCGGAGCGGGGGCGTTCTAGGATTTGGAGGGACTTATAGTAGATGGGAGGGGCGGAGATCCAGGTGGGATGGGCATAGCAGGGCAAATGAGGGATTTATAAGTGTGGAGGATGGTGGAGAGGTAGAGACCCCATGTGCGACAAGAAAGGAGTTTGAGGAGGCAGAGTCGGGAACATGCCTCTGCTTGGATCGTCAGGTGAGGCGGTTCCAGGAAAGGTGAGGCTTAAGGGTGACATCAAGGTACTTGAGGGTTGGGGTGAGGTGAATGGGACGGCCATAGATGGTGATATAAAAATCAAGGAGGCAGAAGTAAGGGGTGGTTTTGCCTACAATCATTGCTTGGGTTTCAGAAGGATTCACCTTGAGCAGCCACTGGTTACACCAAGTGGTGAACCGGCCAGCGTGGGATTGGAGAAGGTGCTGGGAGCATTGTAGGTTGGGGAAGAGGGTAAGGAAGTCAGTGTCATCAGCCTACTGGAGAAGGTGAATGGGAGGTGAAGGCGAGGCATGTCCGTCGTATACAGAAGGTAGAGAAGAGAGGAGAGGACGGAACCTTGGGGCACAGCGGCGGAGGGGTAGAAGGTGTAGGAATCCGTGTTATGGATGGTGACGTAGGAAGGACGGTGGGAAAGAAAGGAGGCCATCAGACGGACGTAGGTAATGGGAAGGGCGAAGGTTTGGAGTCTCAAGAGGAGACCGGAATGCGGTACGCGGTCGTAGGCACGTTCAAGGTCGAGGGAGAGGAAGATGGCGGAGCGACGGGAGTTGGGTTGTTCGGAGAGGAGGTGAGTGAGGTGGAGGAGAAGGTCATCGGCAGAGAATGACGGCCAAAAGCCCCATTGGGTAGCGGGAAGTTTGTAGCAGTTCGTAATGTTCTTTCTATCTACGTAGCACGTTCGTAAAATATTACGAGCACCATTGCTTTTATTTTTCCAGAGTGGCCTTGCTTTACTACGTCGTCTTACAGGTTTATTTCTGTTATCCGACTGTCCGCACATACTCGCAACGTTCTCCATCAGTTGTACAGTGCGTCCGAGCCGTAGTTTTACAGACTGCCGGCTAGGGCAGTAGGGGTGCTGCGGCAGCGGCAGCGGCGCCTGTTTGGCCGGAGTTGATGCGCGGCGGGTTGCGTCGCGGCCGCTGAAGGCGCCGCCCAGTCGTGGCACACAGGCAGAGCGGAATGCGCTCGAGGTCAGCGGTGGGCACGAGAGTTGCCCGCATGGTTGCCGCGAGGGCAATGCTGAGTAGCTGTGAGGGCACGTAGCGCGGGCAGCAGAGCTGTGCGATGTGGCTGGCCGCTTGGGTATGCACACTGCGCTGTGAGAGCACTTCGCGCATGCAGCTGAGTATGGACGAGCTAACGTACGTACGTAGTGCAGGTGGAACACACATACGTCCGGGGTCGTTTCACGCGTATGTGGCGTCCGTGAACACTACACCGGTACACGGTTATCGGGAGGCCAATCATATAAGTTTGTGTGTCCTGTGCCATGCAACGGTTGGCCATGTACACACGAAACACATTCTTCTTTCATGGCCACAAATAGGATACTGTCGTAAAGGATTAAGAAAGGAACACATTTGTACTGTAAATGTTCCGTCATACACACATCAAAAAAAGTTTTGCATCACCTTTGTTCCAAGAGTTCAGGAACATGTACAGAATATTGGAACAGAGATCAACATAAACATCATTTCCACCATTTTTATTGCTCGTGAAAACCACACATTGTATGTTGTACCACCTTACAGTGAGAACTTCAGTGGTGATGGTCGAGATTGCTGTACAAGCCAGTACCTCCAATATCCAGTAGCACGTGCTCTTGCATTGATGCATGCCTGTATTCATTGTGGCATACTATCGACAAGTTCATCAAGCCACTGTTGGCCCAGATTGTCCCCCTCCTCAACGGCGACTCTTCGTACATCCCTCAGAGTGCTTGGCGGGTCACGTCGTCCATAAACAGCCATTTTCAATCTCTTCCAGACATGTTCAATAGGGTTCATGTTTGGAGAACAAGCTGGTCGCGCTAGTCCTGAAGGAAGTCATTCACAAGACGTGCACAATGGGGACACGAATTGTCGTCAATGAAGGCGAATGCCTCGCCAATACGCTGCCGATAGGGTTGCATTGTCACACAGCCGTTACGGCGCTTTCCATGACCAGGAGCGGCGTACGCCGGTCCCACATAATGCCACCCCAAAACAGCAGGGAGCCTCCACCTTGCTGCACTCGCTGGACAGTGTGTCCAAGGTGTTCAGCCTTATCGGGTTGCCTCGAAACACCTCTCAGACGATTGTCTGGTTGAAGGCATATGCAACACTCATCGGTGAAGGGAACGTGATGCCAATCCTGAGCAGTCCACTCGACATGTTGTTGGGCCCATCTGTACCGCGCTGCATGGTGTCGCGGTTGCAAAGATGAACCTCGCCATCGACGTCGGGAATGAAGCTGCGCATCATGCACCCTATTACGCACAGTTTGAGTTGTAACACGACGTCCTGTGGCTGCACAAAAAGCATTATTCCACTAGGTGGCGTTAGTGTGTAAGGAATCCTCCGACCCATAATCCGTATGTAGCGATCATCCGTTGCAGTAGTAGCCCTTGTGTGGCCTGAGCGAGGCATGTCATCGACAGTTCCTGTCTCTCCGTATTTCCTCCATGTCCGAACAACATCGCTTTGGTTGTCGGCGACGCTAGGACACTTACCTCCTTGAAAGCCGTTTCTGATACAAAGTAACAATGCGGACGCGATCGTTCAGCGGTATTGACCGTCTAGGCATGGTTGAACTACAGACAACACAAGCTGTGTAGTTCCTTCCTGGTGGAATGACTGGAACTGATCGGCTGTTGGTTCCCCTTCGTCTAATAGGCGCTGCTCATGCATGGCTGTTTACATCTTTGGGCGGGTTTAGTGACATCTCTGAACAGACAAATGACTCTGAGCACTATGCAACTTAACTTCTGAGGTCATCAGTTGCCTAGAACTTAGAACTAATTAAACCTAACTAACCTAAGGACATCACACACATCCATGCTCGAAGCAGGATTCGAACCTGCGACCGTAGCGGTCGCTCGGTTCCAGACTGTAGCGCCTAGAACCGCACGGCCACTGCGGCCGGCTCTGATCAGACAAAGGAACTGTGTCTGTGATACAATATCCAGTCAACGCTTATCTTCAGGAGTTCTGGGAACCGGGATGATGCAAAAAAATTTATTGCGTGTATTTAAACAGATGTTTGTAGTTCAGAGGAGGGGATTACGTACAAATAGGATATAGGCATTAGTTTACATCATCCTGGATGTTTTTACAATTATTTTGAACCGGCGTCTCTATATTTTCTGTGAAATTACTGGTCATTAGGAAAACTGGTCATAAAGGAAAAAAAAACTGCTACAATAGATGAGAAAACAATAGGATCAAGAGTGTCAGTTGTGAAACAGGGGACTGCCACTGACTACAAGAGCATTAACTACAGCACATATACACTGAAGTGTCAAAGAAACCGGTATAGGCATGCGTATTCAAATGTAGAGATATGGAAACAGGCAGAATACAGCACTGCGGTCGGCAACGCCTATGTAAGACAACAAGTGTCTCGCGCAGTTATTAGATCGGTTACTGATGTTGCAGTGGCAGGTTATCAAGAATTAAGTGAGTTTGGACGCGGTGTTACAGTCGGCGCAGGAGCGATGGGACACAGCATCTCTGAGGTAGCGACAAAGTGGGGACTTCCCCGTGCGATTACTTCTCTAGTGTATTGTGAATGTCAGGAATCCAGTAAAGCATAAAATCTCCGACATCGCTGGGACCGGAAAAAGATCCTGCATGAACGGAACCAACGACGACTGCAGAGAATCGTTCAATGTGACAGAAGTGCAACCCTCCCGCAAATTGCTGCTGATTTCAGTGCTGGGCCATCTACAAGTGTACACACGACATTTCTGACAGTTTCTTTGCCCACAAAAGCAGTTTTATCTTGAATGCCAAAATAGTGTCAAAAACTTTGCTGATTACCTGATTTCTACCTTGCAAACCTAGATTCAAGTTATTCAGATGCTTGGTTACGTCAGTTAAAAAGGCAAGGTCTAAAATCCACTGTGGGTCGTCCAATTCTTTCACCGGTTTTCCTTTCGCATCCACGAATAACGATGCATCTTCACGTACATTAAAAAATCATTCGAGAACAGCACCTGGACTCAAAATCGCCGTATTCACACTCGAGATCTCCCAGCAACGATTTGAATTGTGTGTGTCTCAAACTGCTTTTATAACCACGTCCATGACGCCAACTATTTCGGCTCATTTTTCTAGCATATTAACACCGTGAAGAACGCAATGCATTGCTGGTAGTACCTGCTGGACAGCGACGGCTTTCAACTTTTTTCGTATCGAAACAACGACATCGGACTTGTGACCAGTCACTGCTGGAGCCCCATCTGTTGCAATCGATGAAAGTTTTTCCCAACATAGCTCGTGTTTTTCTATTTGTGTTCTACGCACGAAAATATATCGTCTGCCGCTGTTCTGTAATGCATTGGCACTAAATCTAGGAGTTCCTCAGTCACATTAAACTGAGCATCAACTCCTCGCAAAAAGACTGCAAGTTCAGCAACATCAAATACATGAGTGCCTTCGTCCAATGATAATGAAAAGAAAACCAAATCTTTAATTCTGTTTCTCAATTGAGCTTCCAAATCGTGTGCCATTTCTTCAATCCATCTGAAAAACGTTCTCGTGAAAGAGGAATTGTTTCAAAAACAGGAAAACTTGCTGGGCACAAAATTGTTACGGAAGCAGCAAAGCGGTCTTTCACAAATTCTCCATCTCCGAAGGAGCGTGCTGCTTTAGCTGTTTTAGGAGCTACATGATAGCTTACTGTCATGGCTGCATCGTTGTGGGTGATGGGGTTTTCGTCCTGTAAACACGTACCGAATGCAAAAGTGACGGAAAATGCACATAACAGTAATAATGTGGATCTACACTACTGGCCATTAAAATTGCTACACCACAAACATGACATGCTACATAAGCGAAATTTAACCGACAAGAAGAAGATGCTGTGATATGCAAATGTTTAGCTTTTCAGAATATTCACACAAGGTTGGCACCGGTGGCGACACCTACAACGTGCTGACATCAGGAAAGTTTCCAACCGATTTCTCATACACAAACAGCAGTTGACCGGCGTTGCCTGGTGAAACGTTGTTGTGATGCCTCGTGTAAGGAGGAGAAATGCGTACCGTCACGTTTCAGACTTTAATAAAGGTCGGATTGTAGCCTATCGCGATTGCGGTTTATCGTATCGCGACATTGCTGCTCGCGTTGGTCGAGATCCAATGACTGTTACCAGAATATGGAATCGGTGGGTTCAGGAAGGTGATACGGAACGCCGTGCTGGATCCCAGCGGCCTCTCATCCCTAGCGGTCGAGATGACAGGCATCTTATCCGCATGGCTGTAACGGATCGTGCAGACACGTCTCGATCCCTGAGTCAACAGATGGGGACGTTTGCAAGACGACAACCATCTGCACGAACAGTTCGACGACGTTTGCAGCAGCACGGACTATCAGCTCGGAGACCACGGCTGCGGTTACCCTTGACGCTGCATCCACAGCCAGGAGCGCCTGAGATGGTGTACTCAACGACGAACCTGGGTGCACGAATGGCAAAACGTCATTTTTTCGGATGAATCCACGTTCTGTTTACAGCATCTTGATGGTGTGGCGACATCGCGGTGAACGCACATTGGAAGCGTGTATTCGTCATCGCCATACTGGCGTATTAGTCGGCGTGATGGTATGGGGTGCCATTAGTTACACGTTTCGGTCACCCTTGTTCGCATTGACGCTACTTTGAACAGTGAACGTTACATTTCAGATGTGTTACGACCCGTGGCTCTACCCTTCATTCGATCCCTGCGAAACCCTACATTTCAGCAGGATAATGCACGACCGCATGATGCAGGTCCTGTACGGGCCTTTCTGGATGCAGAAAATGTTCGGCTGCTGCCCTGGCCATCACATTCTCCAGATCTCTCACCAACTGTAAACGTCTGGTCAATGATGGCCGAGGAACTGGCTTTTCACAATACGCGAGTCACTACTCTCGACGAACTGTGGTATCGTGTTGAAGCTGCACGGGCAGCTGTACCTGTACACACCATCCAAGCTCTGTTTGACTCAATGCCCAGGCGTATCAATGCCATTATTACAGCCAGGGGTGGATGTTCTGGGTACTGATTTCTCAGGATCTATGCACCCAAATTGCGTGAAAATGTAATCACATGTCAGTTCTAGTATAATATATTTGTCGAATGAATATCCGTTCATCATTTGTATTTCTTCTTTTTGTAGCAATTTTAATGGCCAGCAATGTATGTCATAATTATCTACAGTATACCTTCGTCTTTCTGCTTTTTCTGCTTTAATTTGATAAGTTTGGCTTTTCTTTCTTCATTATACAAACCGACTATATCCTTCTCGTGAAGCAGTTGATAATGTCGCTTGACTTCTTCCGTGAAGGCAATGTCGCATTGCAAATCAAACACTGAGGTCCGCTTTGCATTCCAAGAAAGCACATTTAAATGGCATGGGACTAACTAACGATGAAATATGCGTTTGCGGAGAAACTGGGACACTAGAACACGTCACACTGCTGTGCAACACGTTGGCACAAGTGACACCTACACAGAACGACAGTGACATCAGCAGAGTAATACGTAGTCCCGGTGACTGGAACACAATAAATAGCGTAGCTGATACTGTATAGAACTCACTACTTGAAGAATACAAGCGCAAAAACCCATATGGAAGAAGGCGTAGACAAGCACAAGCAACACAACAAACCACATGGGAGGAGACCAGCACGACGACAGATTCCGAAACCGAGCAAGGAACCAACACACTAAGTGAACATGAGTCGGAAGGGATCAACACGTAAGGGATCCAAACCGACAACACATGACACTGCATGCCACCACACAGTCACAAACAACACAACAGGCAGTGACAATCATAAAACAAACAAACACCGACAGTACAAACTGAGACTTTGGTAACAACATAACGTCGCTTGGGAGGAGAAGGCTCGAAGAACTTTTATTCCGAGGCTCCTGCTCCCCAACGACATATTGCAGAGTGTTTAAAGTATACTGCACACAAGCAGTAATGTATTGCTGGTCTTGTTGTGTGCAGACAGAAGTGTATTCTCTTCTCTATTTAAAGCTACAATGAATTAATTTTCTACATCAAATGTATTTTCTGTATAAAGAATGTATAAAAGTAAAAATGTAATGTGTTAAGTTATTTAAGGAATAATGCGCTCAAGTAGCAACGAATTACATTCTTTTTCTACTAACGAATTTACAAACGTAAGTGTATTTCTCATGTGAAGCTAAAATTCATGTATTCCATTTATCAGATAGTCAGTATGTAATCTGTATAATACCAGGTGTGTGTATCTAAGGTATCGCATAGAATATACCGCAACTATCAACGATAGGACAAACAAACAGCTGCTGAATATCATGTAGAGTCCTGACTTGCCACACTCCCAGTAATATACCAATACACAGAAACACAGTAAACATACATATCTAGAAACCATTTCAGGTGAGAACAGCTGAAGGTTCTACCGAGAACTTCTCACCTGAAATAGGTATAAACCAACCAGCATGCAACGTAGGATATATTACACATCCAGAAACAGTATACCACTCCCCTATACGTATTGCAATTTATTTCCACCACACACATTGTATTACATTTTTCTTTTTATTTTTCATTGAAATTTGCAGGTATAAATTATATTCTCATCGGCTAGGCAGAAACAAATTGTATAGAACCATTATAACAACTGTTAAGCACTCAATTCGCTGTAACCTTAGAGAAATGTTTATATCATGCTCTCTACATTATTAAAAAAAAGCATTAACAACTATATACCAATAACATTGTAATACTGACAAGTGTTTGCTGTTGGATTCAGAAGCATCCAACACACCTTACATTTCAAGGCCGTGGGTTACTCTGTGCTGTTAATGAAATAAATAAATACACTACTGGCCATTAAAATTGGTCCACCACGAAAATAGCGTGCTACAGATGCGAAATTTAACCGACAAGAAGAAGATGCTGTGATATGCAAATGATTAGCTTTTCAGAGCATTCACACAGGGTTGGCGACATATACAACGTGCTGACATGAGGAGAGTTTCCAACCGATTTCTCATACACAAACAGCAGTTGACCGGCGTTGCCTCGTGAAACGTTGTTGTGATGCCTCGTGTAAGGAGGAGAAATGCGTACCATCACGTTTCTGACTTCGATAAAAGTCGGATTGTAGCCCATCGCGATTGCCATTTATCGTATCGCGACACCGCTGCTCGCGTTGCTCGAGATCCAATGACAGTTAGCAGAATATGGAATCGGTGGGTTCAGGAGGGTAACACGGAACGCCGTGCTGGATCCCAACGGCCTCGTATCTCTAGCAGTCGAGATGACAGGCATCTTATCCGCATGGGTGTAACGGATCGTGCAGACACGTCTCGATCCCTGAGTCAACAGATGGGAACGTTTGCAAGACAACAACCATCTGCACGAAGAGTTCGATGATGTTTGCAGCAGCACGGACTATCAGCTCTGAGACCGTGGCTGCAGTTACCCTTGACGCTGCATCACAGATAGGAGCGCCTGTCGTCATCGCCATACTGACGTTATCACCTAGCGTGGTGGTACGGGGTGCCATTGGTTACATGTCTCGGTTACCTCCTGTTGGCATTGACATCACTTTGAACAGTGGACGTTACATTTCACATGTGTTACGACCCGTGTCTCTACCCTTCATTCGATTCCTGCGAAACCCTACATTTCAGTAGGATAATGCACGACCGCATGTTGCAGGTCCTGTACGGGCCTTTCTGGATACAGAAAATGTTCGACTGCTGCCCTGGCCAGCACATTCTCCAGATCTCTCACCAATTGAAAACGTCTGGTCAATGATGGCCGAGCAACTGGCTTTTCACAATACGCCAGTCACTACTCTCGATGAACTGTGGTATCGTGTTGAAGCTGCATGAGCAGCTGTACCTGTACACGCCATCCAAGCTGTGTTTGACTCAATGCCCAGGCGTAACAAGGCCGTTATTACGGCCAGAGGTGATTCTTCTGGGTACCGATTTTTCAGGATCTATACACCCAAATTGCGTCAAAATGTAATCACATGTCAGTTCTAGTATAATATATTTGTCCAATGTATACCCGTTTAAAATGTGCGTTTCTTCTTGCTGTAGCAATTTTAATGGCCAGTAGTCTAATAAATCTTCTTGCCACTGTGAATTAGCGGGTTTGGGTTCAAAGGACTTTCGTTTCAACAATTTTAACTCCTCTTGAGCCATATTCGACCCACTAGTTCTGTGTTATCACAAACACCGAACGCGACGTCTAGAAAGACAATAGGAACGACGGGAAGTGAAGGGACCGGGTGGGTCCGCGTGGTGCAGTGACGTGCGTGGCCGGCCGAGTAGGCGGCGGGGTGCTGCTGAGCGGGGGCTGCCAGCGCGGTATTTGCCCGGCCCTGCTCTAGGACAGGTAGTGGGAACTGGAGGAGGAGGAGGAAGATATTAGTGTTTAACGTCCCGTCGACAACGAGGTCATTAGAGACGGAGCGCAAGCTCGGGTGAGGGAAGGATTGGGAAGGAAATCGGCCGTGCCCTTTCAAAGGAACCATCCCGGCATTTGCCTGAAACGATTTAGGGAAATCACGGAAAACCTAAATCAGGATGGCCGGAGACGGGATTGAACCGTCGTCCTCCCGAATGCGAGTCCAGTGTGCTAACCACTGCGCCACCTCGCTCGGTAGTGGGAACTGGAGGTAGCGTTGTTGTGGCGTTCTGTAATGTGACAGTGAACGTCCATGTTTCCTGACAAACGTTAATAAGTCTCGTAACAGCAGCATCACAGCCGTGTGGGAAATGAATGTCTTGAGGTGATTCTTCGATTCTCTTTAATCAAACACAGACTGATAACACAACACGAGATGGTATACGCATGATGTGTTGTTTGTATTGCTCTGTAATTAAACACACAAACTATCGCACCATCTGTACCGGAGACATAGAAGTAAATTCTGTCTCGGTTCTAGGCACTCAGTCCGGAACCTCGCGACTGCTACGGTCGCAGGTTCGAATCCTGCCTCGGGCATGGATGTGTGTGATGTCCTTAGATTAGTTAGGTTTAAGTAGTTCTAAGTTCTAGGGGACTGATGACCTCCGAAGTTAAGTCCCATAGTGCTCAGAGCCATTTGAACCATTTTTAAATTCTGTCTGAGAATGGAACTGAAAATGCAGTGAAGCCATATAGCTCTAATACAGCAGTAACCTCGGTGTTGTGCAACTTATGCTAGTTTAATATAGGGCCGTACACGCTCCTACCAAGTACTTACCTACAATCAGATGATGTATAGGATTGGTTCAAACAACTTCTGGAGATGCAGCCGAGTGATGTCTTCGAGAATCAATGATATTTCCTCATTTGTGTGTAAAATGATTCGGTATAAGATTTTTGAAAATATAGTCACCGATCTTAAAAGTAGTTAAAATTAAAATGTAAAACAGTCTTGATCGCAATCTTGTTAAAATATTTTAATATTTTGTTAAAATATAATTAATACGTTGTTAAAATATTTTAAGAAGATTGCGATCAAGACTGTTTTAAGTTTTAATTTCAAATGATTTGGTGTTTACCCATAGAAATATCTGTGACCCTGGAAGACACCACCCAGCAGCATATCAGAGCTCGTCAGAACATTTTATATGCCACGGAAAACCTCAAGTATGAGGCAGAGACCTGGTGTATATTGGCTCTGGAAGCAGTATTTTTCAGCAGTTGTTCAGTTCTGAAAAGGTTGCTCCAGAGATACTTCTCAGATTGTTTCCTCAAACGGAAGGTTACTTACAGTTATTTATGAGTATCTCTCATTGACGCTATTGTTGTGTTGTTACTGAAGTAGTCATGTACAAGATGTTACAAAAAGGAACGGCCAAACTTTCAGGAAACATTTCTCACACACAAAGAAAGAAAATATGTTATGTGGACATGTGTCCGGAAACACTTACTTTCCACGTTAGAGCTCATTTTATACTTCTCTTCAAATCACATTAATCATGGAATGGAAACACACAGAAACAGAACGTACCAGCGTGACTTCAAACACTTTGTTACAGGAAATGTTCAAAATGTCCTCCGTTAGCGAGGATACATGCATCCACCCTCCATCGCATGGAATCCCTGATGCGCTGATGCAGCCCTGGAGAATGGCGTATTGTATCACAGCCGTCCACAATCCGAGCACGAATACCGAGGTTGCGTAGACAAGAGCTTTCAAATGCCCCCATAAATGAAAGTCAAGAGGGTTGAGGTCAGGAGAGCGTGGAGGCCACGGAATTGGTCCGCCTCTACCAATCCATCGGTCACCGAATCTGTTGTTGAGAAGCGTACGAACACTTCGACTGAAATGTGCAGGAGCTCCATCGTGCTTGAACCACATGTTGTGTCGTACTTGTAAAGGCACATGTTCTAGCAGCACAGTTAGAGTACCCCGTATGAAATCATGATAACGTGCTCCATTGAGCGTAGGTGGAAGAACATGGGGCCCAATCAAGACATCACCAACAATGCCTGTGTTGATGACGTGATTGCACAATTGCGTGCGGATTCTCGTCAGCTCACACACGTTGATTGTGAAAATTTACCATTTGATCACGTTGGAATGAAGCCTCATTCGTAAAGAGAACATTTGCACTGAAATAAGGATTGACACATTGTCGGATGAACCATTCGCAGAAGTGTACCCGTGGAGGCCAATCAGCTGCTGATAGTGCCTGCACACGCTGTACACGGTACGGAAACAACTGGTTCTCCCGTAGCACTCTCCATACAGTGACGTGGTCAAGGTTACCTTGTACAGCAGCAACTTCTCTGACGCTGACATTAGGGTTATCGTCAACTGCACGAAGAATTGCCTCGTCCATTGCAGGTGTCCTCGTCGTTCTAGGCCTTCCCCAGTCGCGAGTCATAGGCTGGAATGTTCCGTGCTCCCTAAGACGCCGATCAATTGCATCGAACGTCTTCCTATCGGGACCCCTTCGTTCTGGAAATTTGTCTCGATACAATCGTACCGAGCCACGGCTATTGCCCCGTGCTAATCCATACATCAAATGGGCATCTGCCAACTCCGCATTTGTAAACATTGCACTGACTGCAAAACCACGTTCGTGATGAACACTAACCTGTTGATGCTACGTACTGATGTGCTCGATGCTAGTACTGTAGAGCAATGAGTCGCATGTCAACACAAGCACCGAGGTCAACATTACCTTCCTTTAATTGGGCCAACTGGCGGTGAATCGAGGAAGTACAGTACATACTGACGAAACTAAAATGAGCTCTAACATGGAAATTAAGCGTTTCCGGACATGTTCACATAACATCTTTTCTTTATTTGTGTGTGAGGAATGTTTCCTGAAAGTTTGGCCGTACCTTTTTGCAACACCCTGTATGTGTACTGAGGAGTTAAGAGAATGACCGCAAGTTAACTTTTTCATATTCTTTATTTTTAAAATAATGAAGTCATATAATGAAGAGTTACGTATTTCAGTATACATATGTTTGTAGGACTGCTATCTCCGTGATAGAATGTCTATCAGCTGCTGGTGGCTGTTCTGCCTGGCCAGGTCCAGGGGTGTTCTCCCATAGTTATCTGTGGCCACCTTGTTGGCTCCGACCTCAAGCAAAAAAGCCACTGCCTCCGTGCGTCCGTTCTCTGCTGCACAGTGCAGAGGCGTCCTCATATACCTATCCCTGGTGTTGGGTCCATCAGAAGATTGTGGCTGTTGCTTCGTCACATAATATCCCATCACAGGTCGAGGGCGAAAAAAAATGTCGGCCAGAGGTACGTTTTGTCTTACGGTCCTGGTGCCCACATCTGGCCCACCCTCAACCAGACTCCTCAACATCTCTACGTGTCCTCTTTCTGCCGCCCAGTGCAGAGGGGTCCGGCCCTCCAGGTCCTTCGCCGTCACGTTCGCACCTGCCGCCAGCAGCGCCCGTAGCTCCTCCACTTCCCCCCACTTAGCTGCCTGGATAAGTCTTCTGCTTCTCTCTTCTGCCGGAAGGGTCCTGCACAAAACATTAGCGTTCTGTAAATACATGCTCCAAATGAAGAAAACTATACATAAGATACACTGCGGGCATTTCTGAATACACATCTGCCTAGAAACAAATTTGAAATCTAGAAATCTCCCTTCTATGATACAGAAGTCTGATATTCAGTGCATATATAACTACTCCTCATCATAGCCTTCACCCACTTTCTACTAAAAATTCCTACATTCCAAATTATTCAGTTTTCGCATTCTCCTATTATTCATTCCGAACAACGATTTCCTTTGACCTCAAGGTATTGTCAACAAATCGTGGACCTCCACTGAAACTTACATTTAATGTAGCTAAGAAGGTGGCAGGGAGCGAAAGGCTATTTACAATTTGTACAGAAACCAAATGGTAGTTATAAGAGTCGAAGGGTATGAAAGGGAAGCAGTGGTTGGGAAGGGAGTGAGACGGGGTTGTAGCCTATCCCCGATGTTATTCAATCTGTATATTGAGCAAGCAATAAAGGAAACAAAAGAAAAGTTCGGAGTAGCTATTAAAATCCATGGAGAAGAAATAAAAACTTTGAGGTCCGCCGATGACATTGTAATTCCGTCAGATACACCAAAGGACTTGGAAGAGCAGTTGAACGGAATGGACAGTGTCTTGAAAGGAGGGTATAAGATGAACATCAACAAAAGCAAAACGAGGATAATGGAATGTAGTCGAATTAAGTCGGGTGATGCTGAGGGAATTAGATTAGGAAATGAGACACTTAAAGTAGTAAAGGAGTTTTGCTATTTGGGGAGCAAAATAACTGATGATGGTCGAAGTAGAGAGGTTATAAAATGTAGACTGGCAGTGGCAAGGAAAGCGTCACTGAAGAAGAAAAATTTGTTAACATCGAGTATATATTTAAATGTCAGGAAGTGATTTCTGAAAGTATTTGTATGGAGTGTGGCCATCTATGGAAGTGAAACGTGGACGATAAATATTTTAGACAAGAGGAGAATAGAAGCTTTCGAAATGTGGTGCTACAGAAGAATGCTGGAGATTAGATGGGTAGATCACATAACTAATGAGGAGGTACTGAATAGAAATGGGGAGAAGAGGAGTTTGTGGCACAAGTTGACTAGAAGAAGGGACCGGTTGGTAGGACATGTTCTGAGACATCGACGCATCACCAATTTAGTTGGTTGGTTGGTTGTTTGGGGAAAGAGACCAGACAGCGTGGTCATCGGTCTCATCGGATTAGGGAAGGATGGGGAAGGAAGTCGGCCGTGCCCTTTCAGAGGAACCATCCCGGCATTTGCCTGGAGTGATTTAGGGAAATCACGGAAAACCTAAATCAGGATGGCCGGACGCGGGATTGAACCGTCGTCCTCCCGAATGCGAGTCCAGTGTCTAACCACTGCGCCACCTCGCTCGGTGGCAATTTAGTATTGGAGGACAGCGTGGAGGATAAAAATCGTAGAGGGAGATCAAGAGATGAATACACTCAGCAGATTCAGAAGGATGTAGGTTGCCGTAAGTACTGGGAGATGCTTGCACAGGATAGAGTAGCATGGAGAGCTGCATCAAACCAGTCTCAGGACTGAGGACCACAACAACAACAACAACAACAACAACACTAGCCCTCTGGATTCAGCAATTCCTTATGAAATCAATTACATCTCTACAGATTTAAAGACAGTTCCTTCATATGGCAGAAAAATGGTCCAGTTGTTGAATTAGCTCCTCGTTGTCACACCATTGCTTCCAATGCAAAAACACTCCTGGTCCAGTGCAACACATGTTCTGCATGGCTGAGTCACTGGAAGTCTATGTTCTGTGTGTTTCTCATTAGAATTGACTGTTAAGAACAGGAGAAAAAATGGTTCAAATGGCTCTGAGCACTATGGGACTTAATATCTGAAGTCATCAGTCCCGTATAACTTACAGCTACTGAAACCTAACTAACCTAAGGACATCACACACATCCATGCCCGAGCCAGGATTCGAACCTGCGTCCGTAGCGGTCGCCCGATTCCAGACTTTAGCGCCTAGAACCGCTCGACCACTCCGACCGGCTAAGAAGAGGAGAGGTTGATGCCTTAAATCTGTTGCTGAAGCAGCCACATACGTTATCTAAAATGAGAGCAGATTCTGCTTTTCATGTTGAGGTTACTGGGACTGGCAGCTACACCAAGCTTAGGGAGTGTGTCCATGGTGCAAACCAAGGACAGTTGCCTTCTACAACCTGGGACACTGTGGCAGGACAGAGTACACAAAGCAGTTGCTGACTGGCATTCCTTCCACAGATGTCATCAGGTATGATGAACGAATTGCGGTCTGGTTGAAGAATACTCACGTGTATGAATACGGACACACTCTTAACCGCCCGCATCTTGTGGTCGTGCGGTAGCGTTCTCGCTTCCCACGCCCGGGTTCCCGGGTTCGATTCCCGGCGGGGTCAGGGATTTTCTCTGCCTCGTGATGGCTGGGTGTTGTGTGATGTCTTTAGGTTAGTTAGGTTTAAGTAGTTCTAAGTTCTAGGGGACTGATGACCATAGATGTTAAGTCCCATAGTGCTCAGAACCAACCACACTCTTAACCCCGTATGAGGGAGTGTTACAGAATGTTCAAAGTTCTCTATCTCTTATCGTTTTCTCCACAGTTTCCCTGAAAATATACGCGGATGCGAACTGCATTAAGAACAATAATTCAGTCCAAAATAATGCAGTGTCAGTAAAAATTAAGTTCTACGTATAACTGGTTGTCCTGACGTATTATTGTATTTAAAAATTCTGAGCAAGTAATAGTGTGAATCAGATAAGCTCATCAGGTAGTCAGAAAAATACTGAGGACAGTATCGAAATAAATTACTTTGTTTAAAGTTTTTTTTCGCAACTGTTGACAATTTTTTCATATTTTTCATTTTGTGACTATCTCTCTCTCGACTGGTGTTAAATATGACAATATGTTCCATCTGATGATAGCTGGGAGTGACAACAGGCTCATATAAAAATGTCATTGTGCTATCTAACACTGCAACGTTTCACTATTACTAAGTATATGTGGGAATTGTATATATGTCCTAATCCCCTCCTCCCCCTCTCTCTCTGGCGATCTCTTCCTTCTCCTCTCTTTGTCATCTGCTCTTCTTCGCTCCTCCCTTTGTCATCTTCTCTTCCTCCCCCCTGTCACTGGCCATTTCCTCCTCCCACTAATCTCTCTCCATCACCTCCACACTCCTCTCTCTGCCCCTCTGCTCCACCCCCCTCTCTGTCATTTCCTCCCAGTCTAATCTCTGTCCATCATCTCCTTCCCTCTCTCTCCAACATAGAGCATTCTACACTACTGGCCATTAAAACTGCTACAGCAAGAAGAAACGCACATTTTAAACGGGTATACATTGGACAAATACATTATACTAGAACTGACATGTGATTACATTTTCACGCAATTTGGGTGCACAGATCCTGAGAAATCAGTACCCAGAACAACCACCTCTGACCGTAATAACGGCCTTGATACGCCTGGCCATTGAGTCAAACACAGCTTGGATGGCGTGTACAGGTACAGCTGCTCATGCAGCTTCAACACGATACGACAGTTCATCAAGAGTAGTGACTGGCGTATTGTGACGAGCCAGTTGCTCGGCCACCATTGACCAGACGTTTTCAATTGGTGAGAGATCTGGAGAATGTGCTGGCCAGGGCAGCGGCCGAACATTTTCTGTATCCAGAAAGGCCCGTACAGGACCTGCAACATGCGGTCGTGTATTATCCTGCTGAAATGTAGGGTTTCGCAGAGATCGAAAGAAGGGTAGAGCCACGGGTCGTAACACATCTGAAATGTAACGTCCACTGTTGAAAGTGCCGTCAATGCGAACAAGAGGTGACCGAGACGTGTAACCAGCAGCACCCCATACCATCACGCCTGGTGATACGCCAGTATGGCGATGACGAATACATGCTTCCAATGTGCGTTCACCGTGATGTCGCCAAACACGGATGCAACCATCACGATGCTGTAAACAGAACCTGGATTCATCAGAAAAAAATGACGTTTTGCTATTCGAGCACCCAAGTTCGTCGTTGAGTATACCATCGCAGGCGCTCCTGTCTGTGGATGAGGCGTCAAGGGTAACCGCAGCCACGGTCCCCGAGCTGATAGTCCATGCTGCTTCAAACGTCGTCGAACTGTTCGTGCAGATTGTTGTTTACTTGCAAACGTCCCCATCTGTTGACTCAGGGATCGAGGCGTGGCTGCACGATCCGTTACACCCATGCGGATAAGATGTCTGTCATCTCGACTGCTAGTGATACGAGGCCGCTAGGATCCAGGACGGCGTTCCGTATTACCCTTCTGAAACCACCGATTCCATATTCTGCTAACAGACTTTGGATCTCGACCAACGCGAGCAGCAATGACGCGATACGATAAACGGCAATCGCAATAGGCTACAATCCGACCTTTATTAAAGTCTGAAACGTGACGGTACGCATTTCTCCTCCTTACACGAGGCATCACAACAACGTTTCACCAGGCAACGCCGGTCAACTGCTGTTTGTGTATGAGAAATCGGTTGGAAACGCTTTATGTCAGCACTTTGTAGAAGTCGCCACCGGCGCCAACCTTGTGTAAATTCTCTGAAAAGCTAATAATTTGCATATCACAGCATCTTCTTCCTGTCGGTGAAATTTCGCGTCTGTAGCACGTCATGTTTCTGGTGTAGCATTTTTAATGGCCAGTAGTGTAATTGAAACCTCGATCGGGAAATGAGAAGTCACTTGAAATGAATGGCCAAAGTAGTTACAAACCTGTCAGTTGACTATCAGCGAGATATTTTTTCCCATAAAGCCAATTTTCTGCATTTGCTACAACCGGTCGATGATTTGTAATAAGAAAAGTGAACATTAGGATGGGGTTACGCAGAAACAGCACGATGAATCAAACCCACGACTTACGACACTTGCATAGGCCAAACAGCTGCACGGGATTGTTTACAACTGGCGGGGCACGCAGTGCTGCATACGTCTCCATTTCCATCACGTCCGGAAGACTAGGTCATCTGAGCATAACTGGAGATCTGACTACAAGCACTGATACCGAAGGTTCTCATATGCATCCTCTGCAGTAAGAAAGCCACAGTCGCCCACTGACTCTGCTCCCTAATTGTTGATATTCGCATATACCATGTGGAAGAGACTTTGATATCAGTGTTTAGAAATCGAAGGTGGAAACGTCAGTGACAAAGAAAGATTGCGTCAGGTCTGCTGGTGTGCTGAGGCATCTTAATGCTTAAGATAGCTGCTTGCAATAAGGAGAAAGACCGGTTTACACTCTCAAAGAGGTACGAATTTTAAATGGTCACTACATATGTAAAGCTACGAAAAATACATCCAAAAGAAAATCAAGTTATATTTAATCAGACACTTAAAACGAGACATATCGACACTTCTGAGCCGCAAATTAACTTTTTGTCCTACTTCTATTTTTGCTTACTCTTCCTAAATAACTTCTTTTATGAAAACCTCCGTATATTTATATTCACAATGATTCACTTAATTAATGTCTAGTTTTTGTTGAACACCGCTTCATCGAAACCCTGTTTCTACCCACAATTCCTTCAAAACCATTTTATGAGATGTTGTTGTTGTTGTTGTGGTCTTCAGTCCTGAGACTGATTTGATTTAGCTCTCCATGCTACTCTATCCTGTGCAAGCTTTCTCATCCCCCAGTACCTACTGCAGCCTACATCCTTCTGAATCTGCTTACTGTGTTCATCTCTTGGTCTCCCTCTACGATTTTTACCCTCCATGCTGCCCTCCAGTACCAAATTGGTGATCCCTTGATGCCTCAGAACATGTCCTACTAAGCGATCCCTTCTTCTAGTCAAGCTGTGCCACAAATTCCTCTTCTCCCCAATTCTATTCGATACCTCCTCATTAGTTATGTGATCTACCCATCTAATCTCCAGCATTCTTCTATAGCACCAAATTTCGAAAGCTTCTATTCTCTTCTTGTCTAAACTATTTATTGTCCACGTTTCACATCCATACATGGCTACACTCCATACAAATACTTTCAGAAACGACTTGCTGACATTTAAATCTATACTCGATGTTAACAAATTTTTCTTCTTCAGAAACGCTTTCCTTGCCATTGCCAGTCTACATTTTATATCCTCTCTACTTCGACCATCATCAGTTATTTTGATCCCCAAATAGCAAAACTCCTTTACTACTTTAAGTGTCTCATTTCCTAATCGAATTCCCTCAGCATCACCCGACTTAATTCGACTACATTCCACTATCTTCGTTTTGCTTTTGTTGATGTTCATCTTATACCCTCCTTTCAGGACACTGTTCATTCCGTTCAACTGCTCTTCCAAGTCCTTTGCTGTCTCTGACAGAATTACAATGTCATCGGAAAACCTCAAAGTTTTTATTTCTTCTACATGGATTTTAATACCTACTCCAAACTTTTCTTTTGTTTCCTTGATCGCTTGCTCAATATACAGATTGTATAGCATCAGGGAGAGGCTACAACCCTGTCTCACTCCCTTCCAACCACTGCTTCCCTCGACTCTTATAACTGCCACCTGGTTTCTGTACAATTTGTAAATAGCCTTTCGCTCCCTGTATTTTACCCCTGCCACCTTCAGAATTTGAAAGAGAGTATTCCAGTCAACATTGTCAAAAGCTTTCTCTAAGTCTACAAATGCTAGAAACGTAGGTTTGCCTTTCCTTAATCTTTCCTCTAAGATAAGTCGTAGGGTCAGTATTGCCTCACGTGTAGCAACATTTCTACGGAATCCAAACTGATCTTCCCTGAGGTCAGCTTCTACCAGTTTTTCCATTCGTCTGTAAAGAAATTGCGTTAGTAATCGCCATATCATAACTTAATAACTATAACTGTTACCTGTGACTGTTACCTTTGCTTTCTCCGAAAAGACAAACAGAAGGCAAGTTCGATTTTTTTCAGTATTACACTTGTTTAAGACGTGAGTAAGTTGTGCTGTGAGTGCAGAAGCCGTGCTGTTGCAGTTAGGCAACTCACCGCAAGCGAGAGACGGTGGCCTCGTCAGGCGGTGGAGTTTGGCCGGGAGCCGTGGTGGGCGCAGCCGCCGCCGGGGTCCGGCCGCGGTCGCGGTCGCTCTGGCCCTTTCTGGTGGTGGCTGGCGCGCTGCACAGAGAGAGAGAGAGAGAGAATCGCTGCGTGGGCGAGCGTGCTCACACGGGGGCCGGGGGGCTGCTTACTACGGCCATTAAGGCTGTCGGATTGTCTACGATAACGCACGCACAAGCTGGTATAGGCATTCGCATTCAAATACAGAGATACGTAAACAGGCGCTGCTGTCGACAACGCCTGTATAACACGACAAGTGTCCGGCGCAGTTGTTAGATCTGTTACTGCTATTAAAAATGGAGTGTTTGGACTCTGCTACTCACTCCAACTGCCATCTAGTGGCAGCTTCAAACTGGGCGGGTCAGACTGTCCAGTATAGTCTGCTCCCTGTCAGAAGAACTTGCAACCTACGTGCGGAAGTGGATCTCCCAGGTCCTTTGTTCGTGCAGGTAGGATTAGCCGTTGTAACGGCCGGGCGGGTAGCTGCGAGACCCCGTAGCGGCCGGGCGTGTATGTCTTACAGCTAAGGCAGGAGCCGCAGTTGGCGCGCTGCCTGTGCAAGTTGTAAGGTTTAACGTAATAAATACTTACAACAGACAACTTGTTCGGTCTAGTTATTGTGAGTGGAAACAAGGGGAGGACAGTAAGTCCTCTCGCACTATACGCTCACACTCCAATGTGCCATCACAAATACCGGAATATAGGTCCGCGCGAACGTAAATTCCGCTTGGTCACTGTATCCGGCCCGGAGGACCAAAAAATGTGCGCGCGGGCTCTTCCTCCCGTGGTGGCACATTGGAGTGTGAATGTATAGTCCGAGAGGACTTACTCTCCTCCCCTTGTTTCCACTCACAATAACTAGACGGAACAAGTTGTCTGTTATGAAGCTTCCTCGCAGATTAAAACTGTGTGCCCGACCGAGACTCGAACTCGGGACCTTTGCCTTTCGCGGGCAAGTGCTCTACCATCTGAGCTACCGAAGCACGACTCACGTCCGGTACTCACAGCAAAGGTCCCGAGTTCGAGTCTCGGTCGGGCACACAGTTTTAATCGTCCAGGAAGTTTCATATCAGCGCACACTCCGCTGCAAAGTGAAAATTTCATTCTGGAAGTTGTCTTTTACAAGTATTTATTACATGAAACTTTACAACTTGCACAGGCAGCGCGCCAACTGCGGCTCCTGCCTTAGCTGGAAGACATACACGCCCATCCGCTACGGGGTCTCGCAGCTACCTGCCCGGCCGTTACAACGGCTAATCCTACCTGCGCGAACAAAGGACCTGGGAGATCCACTGCCGCACGTAGGTTGCAAGTTCTGACAGGGAGCAGACTATACTGGACAGTCTGACCTGCCCAGTTTGAAGCTGCCACTAGATGGCAGTTGGAGTGAGTGGCAGAGTCCAAACAGGGAGGTTATCAAGATTTAACCCTAGGACGCCTAAGGCGGGTGTTCGTTGAACCCACAATTTTTTTATGTTCCCTGCTTTTGCCCAAGTAACTTTCATACTACATGTTCCCCTAGAGTTATGTTTGTTGGCTATTTTATGAAACGTTAGCGTCAATATATTTTATAGAAAATTCTTGCTTTGAAAGAAAAAATAAATAAACTTATTATGGGTCCAAACAACCCCCCCTCCCTTAGGCTTCCATGCTATAGAAAATTTCCCTTAGTAAGATTTCGTATTTCTCATCTCTACAACAATGCAAGTTGGTTTCTTGTTGGTTGGTATTTTTGATATTCACAACAATCGCTTTACTTTCAGAGGAAGTGATTCTTGATGTCAGTCAGTTGTTATTTATCTTGTAAACTTGCAGTGAGTTAGTACAGTTCCCAACATGTAGGCCTCCAGTAACTACAGGAAAAACGAAACCAAGTAAAAACTTACTGATGTTGTCAACAATGCACCAAGATAAAGGCACTGTTGGAGGAGAGAAGAATAAAACCGAGATAAATGCATATTATAATTCCACTAAAGGTGGAACTCATACCATTGCTAAAATGGCGCGTATGTACACCTGCAAGAGGGGAACAAAGAGATGGCCTCTATCTGTATTTTACTCTCTCATCGACATTTGTGCTATCAATGCAACCACCATTTTCATCCAGCAACATCCAAGATGGAATGAAAAGAAACACAGCAAACAGAAACTTTATCTTCTGCAAGCTGGGATAGAACTAATGAAATTCCACGTAGAAGAAAGAAGTGCCAATGCAAGAGGGTTATCTAACCAAATTGTTCAATCAATGGAGACTATTCTACAAAAGAAAATCAAAGAAGTGACAACAGAAGCACGTCAGCCTCCTGCAGGGAAAGGTCGGTGCCATATTTGTGTAAGAAAAGCTAAAACAAAGAAGCAGAAGTTCAACAATCTAAGTAAACCAAAACAGAATTGTGGACAGTGTCAAAGGTGTGTGTAACACACATTCAGAAAAAATTGTGAAGTGTGTCTCTTGCCTTGAAGTTGAGGACTCAGAGTAGTCTATTGTATATGAACACATCTGTAGTTTGTTTTGTAATATGTCAATTTTTTTATTCACTCAATCCAATATTTATAACAATTAACAACATTTATAAACCGATGCCTTAGTTAAAATACATAAACCATTTTGAAAGTTGTAATTTTTCGTCAGTAAACTTATTTAATACGTGTGGGCTCGCCGAAACCCCCCCTAGGGCATCCAAGTTAGAAGAAAGGGCTTGGGCGTCCTAGGTTTAAGTGAGTTTGAGCGTGGTATTATGGTCGGCGCACGAGCGATGGGACACAACATCTCCGAGGTAGCGATGCGGTGGGGATATCGTGAACATCAGGAATCAGTTAAAACATCAAATCTTTGATATCGCTGCGGCCGGAAAAAGAACCTGCAAGAACGAGACCAACGACGAATGAATCGTTCAGCGTGACAGAAGCGCAGGCCTTCCCCAAATTGCTGCAGATTCAATGTTGGGCCATCAAGAAGTGTCAGCGTGGGAACCGTTCACTGAAACACAGGGGAGAGCGGGGAAATACCGTGCACGTAAGTCATTTTTCAAATATTTCGTGTTTTTCGAACTCAATTGAAATGCTGAACACCCTTTTTTTGGGCAAGAAATCAATGCCCCACACGTTTATGGCTTCATATTTGCTATATTAAATCGATTTACGTTCCTACAGCTGTTTTACAAACGTGTCACGTTGCACGGTATTACCCCGAGGGGTGGGGTAATACCGCGCAATATACGAGGGCTATCCACAAAGTACATTACGTTTTGGAATTAAAAATAAATAAAGTATTGGAAATTTTTTTTATTATATACAGATGAAAGCCACACTTAAATACTACTTTTCTACATAGTTGCCATTTAAATTAAGGCACTTATCGTAGCGATGGACGAGCTTGGAAATTCCTTCGTCGTAAAATTCGGCCGCCTGCGCTTTCAACCACGTGGTTACCTCTTATTTTGGGACAGAAAAGGTGTGATTTTTGTGGATTTCCTGGAAAGACGCACTACAATAAAGTCTCAAAGGTATTGCGAAACTGCCGACCGTGGTGGCCGTGCGGTTCTAGGCGCTTCAGTCCGGAACCGCGTGACTGCTGCGGTCGCAGGTTCGAATCCTGCCTCGGGCATGGATGTGTGTGATGTGCTTAGGTTCGTTAGTTCTAAGTTCTAGGGGACTGATGACCTAAGATGTTAAGTCCCATAGCGCTCAGAGCCATTTTTTATTGCGAAACTCTGCACAACCTCAGGAGAGCAATACAAAGCAAGCGCAGGGGAAAGTTGGGCTCAAAGGTCTTGCCGATTCACGACAATGCCCGGGCCCACACGGCAAACGCCACTCGTAAAGTTCTCGAATCTTTTAAGTGGGAGTTGTTTCCTCATCCGCCGTACAGTCCCGACCTGGCACCGAGCGACTTCCACTTATTCCCAGCAGTGAAGCAGTGGTTGGCTGTGCAGCGTTTTGATGACGACTCACAGTTTCAAGAGGAGGTAACCACGTGGTTGAAGGCGCAGGCGGCCGAATTTTACGACGAAGGAATTTCCGAGCTCGTCCATCGCTGCGATAAGTAACTATGTAGAAAAGTAGTATTTAAGTGTGGCTTTCATCTGTACATAATAAGAAAAATTTCCAATACTTTATTTTTAATTCCGAAATGTAATGCACTTTGTGGATAGCCCTCGTATCTTATGATACAGCATAGCACATAAAATGACAAAAACTCTGTAAAAATAAATCAAATTAAGAAACTCGAAATTCAGAATTTATGTAGAACTGAAAAACATAAATTTTACAACTTATTAAGGTTTCTAAAGACAGAAAATCCTTTTACTGGTAAAACAAAATTATTGGATTATGGTGTCAACTTGTCTCTGAACACATTTGTCCGCTGTTCTAATGGAAGTAGTCGCTAATATCGTTTTTAGCTGTTACTTTAGAGCAATCTCCTGTTTTTAGCCTATGTCTTAAAGTAGAAAGAGGTATTCCGTACATTCTTGCAGCTACTCTGTGTGGTTTTGCATTTTCTACAACATCGTGGAGTGCGCAATTCATTTCATGTTCCGTCCACCCTTTACCCCTTTCTGTGGTACTGGCTTTGTTTCTCACCATTTGTGATTAAAAAGAAGAAAGAAAACTTGTAAGATGACGCACATACACACACACTTCCAAATATATAGTTCACGAAAATACCAAAAGAAATTACCATATGGGGCAATACCGTTCATCACGGGGCAATACCCTGCAACGGCACGGTATTGCCCCGAGACAACATGACTCGCCATTGTAAATTCTAACCCAACAATCACGAAATTTAACGTCTAACATTTGATGTTTAAAAGAAGATCAAGAAATGCGTAATTAAATAGACCTACTCCAAATATTGTTGCTATTAACATATTTCGCTCACCTCTAGATCTTTAGATTGTATAAGAAAACAGCCGAAATCAGTTGAAACCGATGGTCGAAGACGTCTGCGCCGTTGAACGATATAGACCCCTATGTATCTGATTATACAGTCCTGGAAATGGAAAAAAGAACACATTGACACCGGTGTGTCAGACCCACCATACTTGCTCCGGACACTGCGAGAGGGCTGTACAAGCAATGATCACACGCACGGCACAGCGGACACACCAGGAACCGCGGTGTTGGCCGTCGAATGGCGCTAGCTGCGCAGCATTTGTGCACCGCCGCCGTCAGTGTCAGCCAGTTTGCCGTGGCATACGGAGCTCCATCGCAGTCTTTAACACTGGTAGCATGCCGCGACAGCGTGGACGTGAACCGTATGTGCAGTTGACGGACTTTGAGCGAGGGCGTATAGTGGGCATGCGGGAGGCCGGGTGGACGTACCGCCGAATTGCTCAACACGTGGGGCGTGAGGTCTCCACAGTACATCGATGTTGTCGCCAGTGGTCGGCGGAAGGTGCACGTGCCCGTCGACCTGGGACCGGACCGCAGCGACGCACGGATGCACGCCAAGACCGTAGGATCCTACGCAGTGCCGTAGGGGACCGCACCGCCACTTCCCAGCAAATTAGGGACACTGTTGCTACTGGGGTATCGGCGAGGACCATTCGCAACCGCCTCCATGAAGCTGGGCTACGGTCCCGCACACCGTTAGGCCGTCTTCCGCTCACGCCCCAACATCGTGCAGCCCGCCTCCAGTGGTGTCGCGACAGGCGTGAATGGAGGGACGAATGGAGACGTGTCGTCTTCAGCGATGAGAGTCGCTTCTGCCTTGGTGCCAATGATGGTCGTATGCGTGTTTGGTGCCGTGCAGGTGAGCGCCACAATCAGGACTGCATACGACCGAGGCACACAGGGCCAACACCCGGCATCATGGTGTGGGGAGCGATCTCCTACACTGGCCGTACACCACTGGTGATGGTCGAGGGGACACTGAATAGTGCACGGTACATCCAAACCGTCATCGAACCCATCGTTCTACCATTCCTAGACCGGCAAGGGAACTTGCTGTTCCAACAGGACAATGCACGTCCGCATGTATCCCGTGCCACCCAACGTGCTCTAGAAGGTGTATGTCAACTACCCTGGCCAGCAAGATCTCCGGATCTGTCCCCCATTGAGCATGTTTGGGACTGGATGAAGCGTCGTCTCACGTGGTCTGCACGTCCAGCACGAACGCTGGTCCAACTGAGGCGCCAGGTGGAAATGGCATGGCAAGCCGTTCCACAGGACTACATCCAGCATCTCTACGATCGTCTCCATGGGAGAATAGCAGCCTGCATTGCTGCGAAAGGTGGATATACACTGTACTAGTGCCGACATTGTGCATGCTCTGTTGCCTGTGTCTATGTGCCTGTGGTTCTGTCAGTGTGATCATGTGATGTATCTGACCCCAGGAATGTGTCAATAAAGTTTCCCCTTCCTGGGACAATGAATTCACGGTGTTCTTATTTCAATTTCCAGGAGTGTAGTTACTTCCGCTCTGTGGCAGAACCGTGCAGCGCTCTTTGCGCTCTCTGGGAAACTGGATAAAGCGGTGCACGGTATGGCTGGGCGCAAAGTGAGAGGCTTACAGCGCGTGTCACGTGACCCGACACTATACAGCGCGACACGCACGGGTCACGCGGGTGTCCAGAGCATACTGCGACGCGCACACCACACCTCGCACGCGCCGGCTGGCGACGCTCTGCGCTGACAGAACCGAAGCGCGCGCAGCCTGTTATCTTCCTCAAACGATTCTACAGAAACTATTCACTGGAAATATTTGATTTTTGCCTTACTTGTAGCGTTGTATGTCATCTTCGTGGCGAAGTGCCCATCACCTCGCTAATGACCATTCTTATTGTGATGTACACATTTCAGTAAGACACTACGCAAAACTCAAAAAAGTTTGCAACGATAATTAGTGGTTGCTATGATTTTGCGTTTGGTGCGGATTACACCTTATGTTGCTACGTATGAAATTTAGCTAACATTCTGAATTTTTGTTTAGACTTGGGAGGGGGTCTCTATCTGCCTCCGATCTCGAGGAAATGGATCCCATGTAGCGCGCTCACTTACGATCTCACACCCGTGAGAATGAAATACTCGCAACATCTCTCGTATCTCCTAAACTGCTCGAGACATCGAAACGAAAGTTTGGCGAATGATAGCACACAAATAGGAGAGTGTTTTGCCAACTCTTAAGCACACGGAACTTTCTTATCTATGGCGATATATCGGTACTTATACTTCCCGTTTTATTTATTTCACTCCAGTGACTGTGATTTTTCAAGAGTTATCGACAGCTAGCGAAACAAGAGCTTCCTAGTATCAAAATAAATACGAAATTTCTTCTTTTATGTTACTGAAAACCGACACTATGTTTTTCGTAAGCTTTGGAGCTCTGTGATTGCCAATTACTTGTTTAATGAGGCACTCCGTTTCGGAATTCTGTCTCAATAGCTGCTGTGAGATGAGTTTGGCAAATTACACTGTGACAAAGGACGTACAATTAAACCAGTCACCAAGAGAAATGTGGCCGTTACTCACAAACGGTGATGCTTCTTCGAATGATAAAAGGTTAACAACTCACACAAAAATAGATTGCCAATTCTGTTGCAATCCCCGTAACCCATCGTATTTTTAACACTGAGCGACTCGAATGGAAACTTACCAAAGGATTCTATTCCTTCTCTTGATCTGAGCAGTATTAAAATAATGACGAGCGTTCCTTCAGGCGGAATGATAGGCACATGCCAGATATTGGTTACTTACGTACGGCTTACCAAACTGACAATGTGTGATCGCAAATAAAATAGTTATTTACAAAAAAATACGACTGATCTGTCTCACAACATATTTGGTCAGTGTATTGTCAGCAGCGGAGGATAATGCGCGTGACAGGAATGCACAAGCTAGCCATGTGTGCCTTGTGAGATGGAGTTCAAAAAATATTGTCATGAAAGTAGAAGTGCCTTCGTCATCTGTACATTTCAACAAATTAAATATATCTAATCACAACCCTGTTTGAGGATATTCCTACTTTCGTAATAATGCCGATAATTTTCTTCATTTGTGTAACCTGTATAATTAGTTTATTAATGCTGATAATGTCCATGCAACAATTGAAATGCTTTTCCTCATCACGGCGAACCAATTAAAACATTGTTATTTGTGACTGTTTTTCGATTGTTTCTAGCTTGCAGTGGAAATATGTTGTTCACATGCATGTACTACAGTGTGTCGTATTACATTATTACATCCATATCTAAGTAATCACAGAGAGACTTCTATGCTTCAGATCTTGGACGCTTTTTTACCAGGATCACAAACGTATCACACATGTGGAGATTATCCCTTTCTAAATTTTTGTAACAGATTGTACAGATACGCCAGCATACTAGGCAGCGAGAAGGTAACCTTGCTTTACTTTCCTGCCTTGGTTCTTAATCACATGATTTTACAATATTCCTTGCCTCCTTATTCACTACCCACTGCCCCTTCTTGCGATCTGAAAACATCGCGCAGGCATATGATTAAATTCCAGCGGCCAATTGCTCATCAGTTACTGAAGTCTGCATTTTTCTTGACAGAAGAAAAGCAAAACAAAACAAAACTATACAGATATAAATAACAGAAAAGTATTATGTACTAACGAACAAAGCTGGATCGTTTAAATGGCGAAAAACGAAAGACTACCCAACGGCAATAAAATTTAGTACACAGTAAGGCAAAACTTATCGTATGGGCAGTGCTACCACTGCTCATATGAGCCGCCCCGATGTGAGCACATGGCCGGACAACTTTTCCGCTCCCCGCCTCAAATTTCCCACGCTGCTAGCTTGGCACGCGCGACGCGCGGCGCGAGAAACTGTGCCGCAACCATGACCTGGCGCAGGCGCGCGTCGCGTCCCAGTCGCGTTGCGTCGCAGTTTGCTCCGCGGTCCCATCTCAACCCGTGGAGTTAAAAACACGCGCTGCGCTGCGTCGCGCTATACGCGTCTCAATTTGCGCCTAGCCTATTACCCCGCTGTACGGCATTGCTCCGCTCTCCCCTAATCGATATTGGCTTTCGCAGCGGAAGGCCCACCCGTGTTCCCTTGATGACTGCACGACGCAAAGTTTTATGCCTCGCCTGGGCCTGTCAACGCCGAAACTGGACCCTTGATGACTGGAAACATACTACCTGATATTGTATCGAGCGGGTGCACTTGTACGGGTATGGACATGACCTCATGAATCCGTGAACCCTGCATGTCAGCAGGAGACTGTTCAAGCCGGTGGAAGCTCTATAATGGTGTGGGACGTGTGCAGCTGGAGTGATACGGGACCCCTGATACGTGTAGATACGGTTCTGACAGGTGACACACACAACAGTATCCTGTCTGATCACCTTCATCCATTCACGCATTTCGTCAGACTTGGGCATTTCCAGCAGGACAATGCGACCCCCACACGTCCAGAATAGCTACGGAGTGGCTCTAGGAACACTCTTCTGAGTTTAAACACTTCCGCTGGCCACCCAACTCCCAAGAGGTGAACACTATTGAACACATCTGGGATGCCTTGCAATGTATTGTTCACAAGAGATTTCCACCCCATCGTACGGTTTTATGGACAGTCCTGCAGGATTCCTGGTGTCAGTTCCCTCCATCACTAGTCGAGTCCCTACCACGTCGCGTTGCGGCAACTCTGCGGCTCTTAGGGGGTCTACATGATATTAGGCAGGTGTACCAGTTTCTTTCGCCCTTGAGTGTAGAACACACACTGTCAACGAGAATGACTTGTCAGTTAACATGAATGAATTACCAATGAATTAATGGCTGCTCCTCTTACACTCCGCATTAGCATAACTTAGTATGCTGAGCAACAGATTGTTCAAAATGAAGCAGTAACTATAGGGAAGTGTATTAACGAACAATATTTCTGGTCTGGCAGGACATTCATAGGACAGGACAGTTCAGATACATCACTCTCACAATATTGTCACAGAAATTAAAATGGTTGTGTTACACCTTACGTCTACTTAGTGTAAAACTATGATCATCGCACACTGTTCAAAGTATCTGCTGATCATGTCTTAGGAACTGAACTATAAGACGCGCAGACAATAAATGGGTCTACAGCAAGTTTTCATATTAACAGGAAAGGTGATTCAGAGTTGAGAGGTAAGGGTACCATTCCTGATACCTTTACCAATAACCGATCACAGCCACACACACTCAGTTGCACAGGAAAGTGTGCGGCACAATTTTAGACGTAACGTTCGCAGCGACATCTCTCGTAGTGGTCTCGAATCTGTAATCAATGAGCTTTTGCACAGTGTACAGATAAACAGAGTTGAATGTTTTGTTTTGTCGGTTGCAGTTTAAAATGAATGCAAAATACCTGAAGCGTGGCGACGCAGAGTCCTTGTAAATCATCCAAAGTGACCAAAGCTATCATATGGAGCTGCTGCTAAGATTCTTAGAAAGTCAAAGACATTCGTTGCAAATGGGATCAAACGGTATTTAGAGGTTGGAAACGTGAATAATTTACTGGAGAAAGCGCTAAGGTCCCAAGCTATAATTGATAATGGCGACGCTTGGTTTAAGTATTAGGTAATTGTGCAGTTGGTAATAACATCTATTTTCATGTAAACATACATTTATAATGTTGTTGTTGTGGTCTTCAGTCCTGAGACTGGTTTGATGCAGCTCTCCACGCTACCCTATCCTGTGCAAGCTTCTTCATCTCCCAGTACTTACTGCAACCCACATCCTTCTGAATCTGCTTAGTGTATTCATCTCTTGGCCTCCCTCTACGATTTTTACCCTCCACGCTGCCCTCCAATGCTAAATTTGTGATCCCTTGATGCCTCAGAACATGTCCTACTAACCGGTCCCTTCTTTTTGTCAAGTTGTGCCACATACTCCTCTTCTCCCCAATTCTATTCCATACTTCATCATTAGTTACGTGATTTACCCATCTAATCTTTATAATAGTGTCTTGTATTTCAAGTAGATAACGGTGTACACTTAATCGTGGAACTGATTGTGGTTCCAGTTGCTGCCATATTATGAGAAGGAACAGTTGGGCGCCAACTGAGTGTGTGTGCTTAAACAGGAAGAGCTATTGGAATGTTGGATGAGTGGCTGAAAGTGATGGTTAGAGTGTAGCCTCAGTCTCAGAGCAAGTTAATGTCGTTGCGTGATAAATATTCTGAAAAGAACAGTGAACAAAGGAAGTGATTAAGCAAATGGAGAAGAAATTATTTTGTTCATCGAGTAAGCCAGAGAGACAGTCACATCATTTTCGGTATAATTTCGGAAGGTGTAGCTTTTTCATTATGGCGAGACGGAATCAGTGCTGTGAGTCTGTCCGAGAAGGAATGGAGACCAGTTACTTCCTACAAGAATTGATAAACTGGGTTTCCATTGAGTAACTTTTATCTCTCAGTTCTGTTCTTGAATATAGACCCCTCTAGGCATAGGAAGCAGTGCGCACGTCGGTTCAGACCCGCGGCAGAACTCAATACCCCTCTACATATCTATTCTATCCATCACTCCTTTTTCTCTCATTCGTACGACTGCAAAGAGAATAAACATTAAAATAAAATAGACAGCGGTTATGTATGTCACAGATCTTATTAACGAAATGATGCCATCTTTGGATAAGTTAGCTGAAACGTGAAATGAATGTCTTCTTCTGTGGAGAACTGCACATAAGTCACCATACGAAAAACTCTGTTCTTCGGTGATGAAACTGTGGGCAGCAGTAGAAACGAGCGGATATTAATTAAATTTCGTTTAATGAAAGAAAGATCAAATTTTGAAAGAAGAACTTTAGCCAATCTGACTATGCCAGAATGAACTGTGATAACAATTTACTAGTAAGAAGTCTGCATATGATGGGTAAAAAGCCAGTAATTTTTGGGTGCAGAATTAATAGTGCACATTGAGTAAAGACGATATGCCAAAAAAGTGAATTAGGAACGATGGACACAAATGATAACTAATCGTATGTGGGAAGTATTTAATCGTATGTGGGAAGTATTTTCATCGCACCTGGATGTACACAAGAAAGAAGAGTTGAAGCACAATCAAGTCGCATCACATCGCAGCTTCTGTACTATGCATCAGCGGCAAAATGATTGCCACAAGCAGACAAAGTTAAGCATGCACACAGTTGGCCAAAGGGCATAATATTGGTTCAAATGGCTCTGAGCACTATGGGACTCAACTGCTGAGGTCATAAGTCCCCTAGAACTTAGATCTACTTAAACCTAACTAACCTAAGGACAACACACACATCCATGCCCGAGGCAGGATTCGAACCTGCGACCGTAGCGGTAGCGCGGTGCCAGACTGTAGCGCCAGAACCGCTCGGCCACCAGCGGCCGGCGGCATAATATTGCATGAGGCTGTATTGGTGTTCAGCATGATCAGTAGCGTTGATGGTGTACTGTAATTTTTAAAAACTACATTGTAAGGAGTAATTTACTGGGCTGTGTTGGGACCCATTTTTATGGCGTATAGAAAGAAACTGAAGATTGGCAGCTAAGAGAAGACAGAGTATATGGCGAATGTAGCCTTAATTAGTGTTAAGGACACAACATGAAGATTAGTAGATTCAAGCACTAATTTAGTACAGCGTGTAAACGTTTAGATGGCAGACTCTCCCTAGTCCTGAATCGGTAGAAGTCGGTAAACGTCGGGAGGCTTCGGTAAGCACGCAGTTTCGACTGCTACCAACATTACGTAGCTGACTGTGCTGGACATGGCAGCCATTGTCGTCTGCTTCGTTATTGTTTTGCGCTGTACTGTTCTGCGTGTTTTTATTGTGCAGTTGTGCTAAATATTATCAAAATGAGTGAAGAGGCAGTTGCTGGCCCATCTCGGGAGTCGCCAACAACCCCTACCGGTAGGCCTACGGTTAGAAGTAAACCAGTATTACGTAGCGATGCTCGCAAAATTATATTGCGTGTGATTGAATGCTGCGAAAGGGGAAGGGAGCAGAAAAAATTGCTTCACAAATACTTTTTTTAACACGTTTGCGAAACGTGTTGCGAATAGTGTTAGTAGTGAAGAAATAATAGAACAAAACGTCATGCCTGACACGGCACTTTTTCACGCATCTCGATGTTTACCACGTCATATCTCCTGAATTATATGTCGTAAAGAGACATAAATTTGCCGGCGCATTTACTGATATATGTGGATATTGTATGGGAAATATGTTGCGGGCAGATTTACGGTATGTACTGAGAAAATGTAGTAAGCGGCAACCTTTTTTTCCTTTCATTATGTTGTGGGGGCTGTCAGCAAGAAAATTTTTCTTAAAGGTTTGAAATTGTATGTGACGTTTGTTGCTAGTCGCTAAGTGCTCTCATTCTCAAATAGTAGATGCATAAATCTGGGTATTTTCCCGCGGTGGCATCTCATTGTTTATGACGTCATATCTCCTCAAGAATGTATCTTATTTTTTTTTCGGCTAGGAATCTTCGTGGGCGTACGGAGAACAAATCACCAAAATTTCATGGCAATCGGATGAATGGTTTGGGAACGCACAGAGGGCAGACATACATAAATTCATTTTTATACATAGAAAATTGACAGTTACGATATACTATAGGACCTTTTTTAAGTATATTTAAATTTTATAATTAATAGTTTAACATTGCGGGGAATGAAATAAAATGAAAAAAAAATGCGAGGCGTTGGAATCGAACCCGGGTCCACTGCATAACAAGCCCGAACTTCATAAATTGCGCTATTCACGTAATATTGACATACTTATAAGAAAACATTGTTCATTACTGTTTTTGGACGTTCGGAGAACAACTCACCAGTTTCATTGCAATCGGATGAATGGTTTGTGAGCGCATAGTAGACAAACATGTCTGCTTTCGTGTAAGCATGACGTACAATTTGTAGTGTTGTAGTGCCAGCACTGCAACTGGTAGGCGTGCCTTGCTTCCCCCCCCCCCCCCCCCCCACCCCCCCAACGGCTCCTCACCCCTCACTAGCCAATGCTTGCTTCCTCCTCTCACCGCACTCCCCTCACAACTCCCCCATCTAAAAGTTTACACACTGTAGATCTGAAACCATTTTTGGTATGAATAGTGCTGTAGACACTGTTGGTCATAATGCTCCAGACGGCCACTACAAATCAAATAGCAGGAAATAGACGTGGGTAATCCGGTAACAGGAGGTCCTTCTAGCACAATGACGTTACTTTTGTAGAATCTCAATAGTTTATAGACAGTAAATGAAGTTACTCAGGCTAATCTTGCTAACGATTTTGCAGTTACAACTGAGGAAACCGGGGAAAAGGCAAAGTAATCTTGCTGTAGATATTTTGCTTTTAGAACTGTAGAAAATCTAAAATGTACTAATGGGGAGTTGAAAGAATTACAGAATACTGAAGGTGATCTTGTAAGTAAAATTGAAAAATGCGAGGTAGATTTTGCTGTTAGCAGCGAAGCCAAAATAGGTAAACAGATCAAATAAGAAAGGCAGCTTTTACTGATCGTGCAATGCAAGTTGATAATGAACTGAGACAACAAATTTTACGAAGTTAAAGTCTTGCTGTTGGTCAGATTAAGCAAGATCTTGTGGATTTTAAAGATGAGCGAGACAATGGAAACACACCCAATTATCCACAGAAGTAAATAAAACAAGAAATGAATCTAAGGAACATATTAATAATGTAGAAAGTATTGGAGTGGGGCAGGACACTAAGATTTGATGCTGCAGGATGTGAACGTGAAACGGGAAAAGGTAACAACATAAACGGCTTACATTATAGAATTGGTAATGGTCTGAATTTCGCTCCAGAGTACTGGACATCAAATTTCAGATCATTAATTGGCATGCGTATTCTCACAAAAGCGCTGAGGTGTACGCATGCAGCTGCGCTAAGCTTCAGTGCCTTGAGGTCTCAAACACGTGTGTAACAACGTGTATTGCGTTGATAAACAACTTCATTTTCTTGTGAAATTTCACAACAATGATGAGCTCTGTGCAACTGGGCTTCTACTCCAAACTTCTGAGCCTTCAGGCCCTGTGCCATACGTGGAAGACGCGAGCTCTGTGCAATTGTCCTAAGTACTCTAAGCTTGACAGCCATCAGACCTGTGGCGTGTGAGTGTAAATAATATAATTTCCATGCAAAACTTCACATGTCTCGCGAAAACTGTTCCTGTAAACCGCTATGTGTGAGACGATACTCCCTCTCTCTCAATTTATGAGTAATCGTGCAATGCTCTACAAAACACTCTTCCTTGTTACTACGTAAAGCCACGACTATTGCTTTGAAAGCAGAAGCGTACGGAAGTATGGAGTGAGAGTAGGAATTACTGTCTCGTAAGTAACCACTCGCTGCTTTCAGCGACTGCAGAAACCTGTGCAAGATGGCAGTGAAAGCTGTTGTTATCATTTCCTGTTTACAACATTTCGCCTATCCTAATGGTTCGCACGTTTCCCTACCAGATGACAAGTGAGTGTTGTCGATTCTGACAAGGGAACCTCCCCATCGCACCCTCCTCAGATTTAGTTATAAGTTGGCACAGTGGATAGGCCTTGAAAAACTGAACACAGATCAATCGAGAAAACAGGAAGAAGTTGTGTGGAACTATGAAAAAATAAGCAAAATATACAAACTGAGTAGTCCATGCGCAAGATAAGCAACATCATGGCTAATGTGAACATAGGAGCGCCGTAGTCCCGTGGTTAGCGTGAGCAGCTGCGGAACGACAGTTCCTTGGTTCAAGTCTTCCCTCGAGTGAAAAAACTTTTTTTTTTAAGTTATGATCTGTCCGTTCGTTCATTGACGTCTCTGTTCACTGTAATAAGTTTAGCGTCTGTGTTTTGCGACCGCACCGTAAAACCGTGCGATTAGTAGACGAAAGGGCGTGCCTCTTCAATGGGAACCGAAAACATTTGATCGCAAGGTCATAGGTCAACCGATTCCTCCACAGGAAAACACGTCTGATATATTCTATACGACACTGGTGACGGCATGTGCGTCACATGACAGCAATATGTTGTCGACCCACCTAACTTGCACACTTTGGCGAATGGGTAAAAAGATTCTTCTACCTTGCCCGATTTACGTTTTCTTGTGAATGTGATAATCGCTCCCAAAAAGTGATGAAAAGATAAGAGTTTGTCACATAAACTGCAACAAATGAATGCAACAGTTTCACAGTCGCACAGTTTTCCCTCTGCTCTGCCATAACATATGTTTTTAACGTTTTCAAATTTTTCCGCGTGTAGACCATCAAATCCTGCATATGTCCAAGGAAATCTGAACATGTCCTGGAATATTGGAGAGCGAATTTGATTATGTGTGAGTGCCTGAACTTTGATAATTGTCTGAAAATAAGAAGTTAAACGTTTCACTCGAGGGAAGACTTGAACTAAGGACCTCTGGTTCCGCAGCTGCTCACGCTACCCACGGGACCACGGCGCTGCTGTGTTCTCACTCGCCATGATGTTGCCTATCTTGCGCATGGAGTACTCAGTTTGTATATTTTGCTTATTTTTTCAAAGTTCCACATAACTTCTTCCTGTTTTCTCGATTGATCTGTGTTCAGTTTTTCAAGACCTATCCACTGTGCCAACTTATAACTAAATCTGAGGGGGGTGCGATGGGGAGGTTCCCTTGTGAGTACCAATAGAGAAAATATTCTACACAAATTATATTGGAACAAATAAGCCCTCGGTCACAAATATTAAGTCAAAATTGACCTGGTTTCGACGCTACTATGAGCGTCGTCTTCAGAATTAGACTAACTGTTCTATAACATATTAGGTATATAGTAAATTAATAAAATTAAAGTACTGAGTGGAAAAGCTGCAGTACTTAACAGTCACATATTAAAAAAAGATCTAAGCCGGAAAGGCGACGTCATGAACAGTTGTGAGATGGTGAGCCGCTAAGGGCTGCTCATACTGTGGACAAGGGTTGCAACCCTTAGCGGCTCGCCATCTCACAACTGTTCATGACGTCGCCTTTCCGGCTTAGATCTTTTTTTAATATGTGACTGTTAAGTACTGCAGCTTTTTCACTCAGTACTTTAATTTTATTAATTTACTATATACCTAATATGTTATAGAACAGTTAGTCTAATTCTGAAGACGACGCTCATAGTAGCGTCGAAACCAGGTCAATTTTGACTTAATATTTGTGACCGATGGCATATTTGTTCCAATATAATTCTGACACGGTCACTGAAGCTTAGCAGCTATGTTCAAAGTATTCTACATAAATTTTACCAGAGGCTTCATACCCACTAACACGAGAGAAAATGTTCCACGTAATGCTAGTTTCATGCAAATCTATAGTGTGGAACTCTGTGCAATCGTCCAAACCCTGAAACCAAGTCACGTAATGAGTATTGTTCTTCATTTTTAACTGAAATTTCACTACAGTGCGTAGCTCCTGCCCCACCGCCATGGAATCCGCTACCTGCGGAAACAATGATTGTACACTTCTACATCTACATGACTACTCTGCAATTCACATTTAAGTGCTTGGCAGAGGGTTCGTCGAACCACAATCATACTATCTCTCTACCATTCCAATCCCGAACAGCGCGCGGGAAAAATGAACACCTAAACCTTTCTGTTCGAGCTCTGATTTCTCATATTTTATTTTGATGATCATTCCCACCTATGTAGGTTGGGCTCAACAAAATATTTTCGCATTCGGAAGAGAAAGTTCGTAAATAAATCTCGCCGCGACGAAAAACGTCTTTGCTTTAATGACTTCCATCTCAACACGCGTATCGTGTCTGTCACACTCTCTCCTCTACTACGTGATAATACAAAACGAGCTGCCCTTTTTTGCACCCTTTCGATGTCCTCCGTCAATCCCACCTGGTAAGGATCCCACACCGCGCAGCAATATTCTAACAGAGGACGAACGAGTGTAGTGTAAGCTGTCTCTTTAGTGGACTTGTTGCATCTTCTAAGTGTCCTGCCAATGAAACGCAACCTTTGGCTCGCCTTCCCCACATTATTATCTATGTGGTCTTTCCAACTGAAGTTGTTCGTGATTTTAACACCCAGGTACTTAGTTGAATTGACAGCCTTGAGAATTGTACTATTTATCGAGTAATCGAATTCCAACGGATTTCTTTTGCAACTCATGTGGATCACCTCACACTTTTCGTTATTTAGCGTCAACTGCCACCTGCCACACCATACAGCAATCTTTTCTAAATCGCTTTGCAGCTGATACTGGTCTTCGGATGACCTTACTAGACGGTAAATTACAGCATCATCTGCGAACAACCCAAGAGAACTGCTCAGATTGTCAGCCAGGTCATTTATATAGATCAGGAACAGCAGAGGTCCCAGGACGCTTCCCTCGATGATTTGCCGTCTATTACTACGAACTGCGAACTTCCTGACAGGAAATCACGAATCCAGTCTCACAACTGAGACGATACCCCATCGGCCCGCAGCTTGATAAGATGTCGCTTGCGAGGCACGGTGTCAAAAGCTTTCCGGAAATCCAGAAATACGGAATCAACCTGAGATCCCCTGACGATAGCGGCCATTACTTCGTGTGAATAAAGAGCTAGCTGCGTTGCACAAGAACGATGTTTTCTGAAACCATGGTGATTACGTATCAATAGATCGTTCCCTTCGGGGTGATTCATAATGTTTGAATACAGTATATGCTCCAAAACCCTACTGCAAACCGACGTCAATGATATAGGTCTGTAGTTCGATGGATTACTCCTACTACCCTTCTTAAATACTGGTGCGACCTGCGCAATTTTCCAATATGTAGGTACAGATGTATCGGTGAGCGAGCGGTTGTATATGATTGCTAAGTAGGGAGCCATTGTATCAGCATAATCTTGAAGGAACCTAATCGGTATACAATCTGGACCTGAAGACTTGCCCGTATCAAGCGATTTGAGTTGCTTCGCAACCCCTAAGGTATCTACTTCTAAGAAACTCATGCTAGCAGCTGTTCGTGTTTCAAATTCTGGAATATTCCATTCGTCTTCCCTGGTGAAGGAATTTCGGAAAACTGCGTTCAATAACTCCGCTTTAGCGGTACGGTCGTCGGTAACAGAACCATCGGCACTGCGCAACGAAGCTATTGACTGCGTCTTGCCGAGTGTGTACTTTACATACGACCAGAATTCCGCAGCATATTGCGAAACTGGACAGCAATGCTTAATACACTATTCGATAATACATCTTCTTCGAACCTCTGAAATTACTGAAATGATCTTGCGTGGCTACACGGGTATCAGGGGCTGTGTGGCGCCCACTGGGCGTTTTTTTTTAGGTTACAGGGTCTCGGGAAAACACAAGATGGGCTTCAGTCACAAAGGGTGCAGGCCGAACACAGGAAGAACGTACATACCGGAACATTTGGTATAACAGTTGTGAATTGTCGTAGCTGTGTTGGGAAAGTATCACAGCTCCAAGCGCTAATAACAAGCACTGATGCTAAAATCGTTACAGGCACTGAAAGCTGGCTAAAGCCGGATATAAGCTCAGCCGAAATTTTTGCGAAGAACCTAGCGGTGTTCTGAAAAGATAGGCTAAACACGGTTGGCGGTGGCGAGTTTGTTGCTGTCAGAAGTAGTTTAACTTGTCGCGAAATTGAAGTAGACACTTCCTATGAGTTAGTATGGGTAGAGGTCGTTGTTGGCAACTGAAATAAAATAATTGGATCCTTTTACCGACCTCCCAATCCAGATGATACAGTTAGTTGCTGAAAGGTTCAAAGAAAACTTGTGTTTTATTTCAAACACGTACCTGACTCATATGATTATAGTTGCTGGTGACTTTAATTTATCCTCGATATGTTAGTGAAAATACATGTTTAATGCCGGAGGTATGCATAAAAATATCATCCGACATTGTGCTAAACGCATTCTCTGAAAATTATTTGGAACAGTTAATACATGAGCCCACGCGAATGGTAAACGGTTGTGAAAACACAGTTGATCTCTTAGCAACAAATAATCCTGAGGTAATAACGAGCATCAAAACGGATGCAGGGTTTGATGAACACTGGGTTGTCGTAGGGAGACTGAATATTGTACCCGCCAAATCCTTCAAAAATAAACGAAAAATATGCCTATTCAAGAAAGCAGATTAAAATTCACTTCTTGCCTTCTTGAGAGACCACTCCTTCCAAATTAAAAATATAAATGTAGACCAGATGTGGCTTGAATTCAAAGAAATAGTATCGGCAGCAATTGAGAGATTTGTACCAAACAAATTAACAAACGCCGGAGCTGATCCTCCTTGGTACATAAGACGGGCCAGGCCACTGTTGCAGAAACAACGAAACAAACATGCCAAATTTAAACAGACGTAAAAGCCCCGACATTGCCGATCTTTTACAGAAGCTCGAAATTTAGCGCGGACTTCAGTGCGAGATGCCTATAACAGTTTCCACAACGAAACTTTGTCTCGAAACCTGTAAGAAAATCCAAAGAGATTCTGGCCGTATGTGAAGTATGTTAGCGGCAAGAAACAATCAATCCCCTCTCTGCGCGATAGCAATGGAGATACTGTAGAAGACAGTGCAGAGCTACTAAACACAGCCTTCCGAAATGCCTTCACAAAAGAAGACGAAGCCAATATTCCAGAATTCGAATCAAGAACAGCTGCCAACATGAGTAACGTAGATGTCCTCAGAGTAGTGAAGCGACTTAAATCACTTAATAAAAGCAAGCTTTCTGGTCCAGACTGTATACCAATTAGGTTCCTTTCAGAGTATGCTGATGCATTAGCTCCCTACTTAACAATCATACACAACCGTTCGCTCGACGAAAGATCCGTACCCAAAGACTGGAAAGTTGCACAGGTCACGCCAATATTCAAGAAAGGTAGTAGGAGTAATCCACTAAATTACAGGCCCATATAGTTGCAGTCGATATGCAGCAGGATTTTGGAAAATGTATTGTGTTCGAAAACGGTCATTTGACACACAGTCAATACGGATTTAGAAAACGTCGATCCTGTGAAAGACAACTAGATCTTTATTCACATGAAGTGTTGTGTGCTATTGACAGGGGATTTCAGATTTATTCCGTATTTCTGGATTTTACGTGACTGACAGAGCACTGCCTTTGAAGAAGACGGAAAGTGGACATGCATAAGGTTGATCAAAAATAAAAGTGTACATAAGTAAAAGTATTTAAAAGCCTAGCATTTGGCTGTCTCAGCTTTCTTAAGCTTCGTATGAGGCGCCGATACAAGTGGGCAGCCTTGGCCAGTATTATTTTTTTGCCTAGTTAAGGGTATGGAAGTCAAGATCTGACAAGCACTAAAAAAAACTTGTATATATGGTTCTCGGGCGAGACGTCGGATGTCATAGTGAAAACTGCACAATATTTCATCAGCGCAACTGGCCGACATCTTCAGATAGAGCACCTTTGAAAATGATGAAAAGTCGAAATGCGTCAGGTTGATGAAAAATAAAGGTATGGTCAAGATATAAGTAAAATTATTAAAAGCACATCCGGATGGCCGACTCGCCTCACAGCATTTTGATGGAAATTGCAGCAAATGCTAGGCTACTAGTAGCGTGAGACCCTGCATGTGGGGTTGAGGTCGTAATAGTGATATGTTTTACTACATCTAAAAGCTTCGACAAGTCAACGCAGTATGGAAACATGGAAAATGGTGTAAGACATCGCGGTCTCCTGACCTTCATTGCTTACATATTCCGCCCTCACAATCGTATTCCGCACATCAAGACGCTTCATTCGAACCCAAACGCGATAAGATAAAGTCATTGTTGTATGAATTCATGTAAACGATATTCAAATAACAAGTAAATCGCAAAGTGCGCACCGAGGTTGAAATACTCGAGGCTGGCGTACACACACGCACATTCAAGACACAACGGTCCCAAAAGCTTTTAGTTCGGGAGAGGCAAACGTTGCGCCAGGAGGCTGGTCACTTCTAAGGACGAGTCAGCCTATCTACGTCGGCCGGCGACCACCCATAGAGCAGACAGAATTTGCCCGAGTGAAAGGGAGAGCGACTCCGTGTTCGGCTTAAATGCAAAATCCGCTACATTGTGTGGGAGCGCCCAGCCTACACATTCTTTACAAACATAGCACGCAGTTTCAGACGTTTTCACAGGGAGACAGTAAACGCCAAACGCTGATGCTACAGATTTCCGGATTGGTCGCCTTGAACGAAACGTCATTCTCCCGTTTTAGAAGAGCAATGCTGATTGGTAGACGATATTCCTGACACCTTGAGCTGAAGGAGAAATGGAAGAGACTGATAGATATACCCCATTACATCTGGCGTGGAGAGGGGCTGTTCCGTTGTCGCTCTTGGAGCGAGAACACGTAACGAGAGCGTGCGCGCTCGTACATGTACTCAAAGAGCGAGGAACAAGTCTCTCCTCAGTACTTCACTGGGAGAGCACCTCTGTCGAGAGCGAATCAGTGTGCGACTCTATATTGAGTCCTTGTGATTCAGCATTGTTCACTGTGTTGGCCGCCACACTTATTGTGCAGTGTGAACGGACTGAGTAATAGTTAAATGCCTTTGAGCGAATTTTTGAGTGGCATCGTGGTGGACTGGTTATCTGACCGGTGCACCATGCCAATAGTTACAGACTAGGGGCGAATAGGAGTCCTTGACTTCATCAAGGCATAGAGAGAGTTTGATTGGCGAAGGTCAATCCAGATAGAGCGAGAGTTATCTTGTTTGTCAGCAACGAGCAGCGCAGACAGCAGTCATCGCAGCTTACGGTATTGTGCGCTACAGCTCTTGCGAGCCCCATATTTCCTCCACAACAGTACACTTAGCTGCATTTCACACGCGACAGCCTCGACCGTACCTAGCAACATTCTAACGGATAATTATTCAAGTTGAGTAGGCGCAGCTCTCAGCCATTCTGCCAAGTCAATAACAATATTAAACTTTGTATAGAAATTTCATTAGCGAATCCTATCCTTAAGAGGTAATTTCACATTCCGAAAAGAACCCGGAAATAACTTGTTCAGTTCGTAACTAAAAGTGCCATTGTGATTTCTCAGAATTGTTGCAAAATAAATAATAATTTTCGTTAGTTTCATGTTTTTCTTACGCTAATTAGTACTACTCCAGTACCCAATTATCCCACTAGTTACGTAAGAACTTTTGTGAACTTCTGTGTCATTTCCTTACAGCGGATGACTCCAGAAGATATTTATTGCTGAAAGTTTTTCAGGCATTTCTCTTTAGAACCTTAGGAGCGTCTGTCTGACTTCTGTAGTAGTGTGGGGGTGGAAATTGCATCTTGCAGGAGCCACAGGGTAAAGGGTACATCTCAGATAAATCCGTTGCACAGAATGACAGAATAGCACCCACACGTTGCTCACAATGGAAAAGTGGGATTATGTTGCAGGCCTCATTGACTCTTGCTGCTACATACTACAATCCTTCAGGTGGTGGAAAATAATGACATAATAGCCCACCCGGATAGCCGTGCGCTCTAACATGCTGCTTCCCGAATGGGAAGGGATGCTAGTCCATGGCACGAATTCTCCTGGCAGATTAGTGTCGAGGTTCAGTTTGCCGGCCAGCCTGTGGATGGTTTGTAAGGCGGTTTTACATCCACCTCGGCAAATGCGGGCTGGTTCCCCTTATTCTGGCTCAGTTACACTGTGTCGGTAATTGCTCTGCAAACACCATTTACATGTATGCGTACATGCAATACCTCCTCATTAGTTATGTGATCTACCCATCTAATCTTCAGCATTCTTCTGTAACACCACATTTCGAAAGCTTCTATTCTTTTCTTGTCCAAACTATTTATCGTCCATGTTTCACTTCCATACATGGCTACACTCCATACAACTACTTTCAGAAACGACTTCCTGACACTTAAATCTATACTCGATGTTAACAAATTTCTCTTCTTCAGAAACGCTTTCCTTGCCATTCCCAGTCTACATTTTATATCCTCTACTTCGACCATCATCAGTTATTTTGCTCCCCAAATAGCAAAACTCCTTTACTACTTTAAGTGTCTTATTTCCTAATCTAATTCCCTCAGAATCACCCGACTTAATTCGACTACATTCCATTACCCTCGTTTTGCTTTTGTTGATGTTCATCTTATATACTCCTTTCAAGACACTGTCCATTCCGTTCAACTGCTCTTCCAAGTCCTTTGCTGTCTCTGACAGAATTACAATGTCATCGGCGAACCTTAAAGTTTTTATATCTTGTCCCTGGATTTTAATACCTACTCCAAATTTTTCTTTTGTTTCCTTTACTGCTTGCTCAATATACAGATTGAATAACATCGGGGAGAGGCTACAGCCCTGTCTCATTCCCTCCCCACCCACTGCTTCCCTTTCGTACCCCTCGACTCTTATAACTGCCATCTGGTTTCTGTACAAATTGTAAATAGCCTTTCGCTCCCTGTATTTTACCCCTGCCACCTTTAGAATTTGAAAGAGAGTATTCCAGTCAACATTGTCAAAAGCTTTCTCTAAGTCTACAAATTCTAGAAACGTAGGTTTGCCTTTCCTTAATCTATTTTGTAGGATAAGTCGTTACAAACTTTAATTTTATTAATTTACTATATACCTAATATGTTTTAGAACAGTTAGTCTAATTCTGAAGACGACGCTCATAGTAGCGTCGAAACCAGGTCAATTTTGACTAAATATTTGTGACCGAGGGCTTATTTGTTCCAATATAATTCTGACACGGTCACTGAACCGTAGCAGCTATGTTCAAAGTATTCTACATAAAGTTTACCAGAGGCTTCATACCCACTAACACGAGAGAAAATGTTCCATGTAATGCTAGTTTCATGCAAATCTATAGTGTGGAACTCTGTGCAATCGTCCAAACCCTGAAACCTAGTCACGTAATGAGTATTGTCCTTCATTTTTAACTGAAATTTCACTACAGTGCGTAGCTCCTGCCCCACCGCCATGGAATCCGCTACCTGCGGAAACAATGATTGTACACTTCCACATCTACATGACTACTCTGCAATTCACATTTAAGTGCTTGGCAGAGGGTTCGTCGAACCACAATCATACTATCTCTCTACCATTCCAATCCCGAACAGCGCGCGGAAAAAAGGACACCTAAACCTTTCTGTTCGAGCTCTGATTTCTCATATTTTATTTTGATGATCATTCCCACATATGTAGGTTGGGCTCAACAAAATATTTTCGCATTCGGAAGAGAAAGTTCGTAAATAGATCTCGCCGTGACGAAAAACGTCTTTGCTGTAATGACTTCCATCCCAATTCGCGTATCATATCTGCCACACTCTCTCACCTACTACGTGATAATACAAAACGAGCTGCCCTTTTTTGCACCCTTTCGATGTCCTCCGTCAATCCCACCTGGTAAGGATCCCACACCGCGCAGCAATATTCTAACAGAGGACGAACGAGTGTAGTGTAAGCTGTCTCTTTAGTGGACTTGTTGCATCTTCTAAGTGTCCTGCCAATGAAACGCAACCTTTCGCTCGCCTTCCCCACAATATTATCTATGTGGTCTTTCCAACTGAAGATGTTCGTGATTTTAACACCCAGGTACTTAGTTGAATTGACAGCCTTGAGAATTGTACTATTTATCGAGTAATCGAATTCCAACGGATTTCTTTTGCAACTCATGTGGATCACCTCACACTTTTCGTTATTTAGCGTCAACTGCCACCTGCCACACCATACAGCAATCTTTTCTAAATCGCTTTGCAGCTGATACTGGTCTTCGGATGACCTTACTAGACGGTAAATTACAGCATCACCTGCGAACAACCTAAGAGAACTGCTCAGATTGTCACCCAGGTAATTTATATAGATCAGGAACAGCAGAGGTCCCAGGACGCTTCCCTGGGGAACACCTGATATCACTTCAGTTTTACTCGATGATTTGCCGTCTATTACTACGAACTGCGACCTTCCTGACATGAAATCACGAATCCAGTCTCACAACTGAGACGATACCCCATAGGCCTGCAGCTTGATAAGAAGTCGCTTGCGAAGCACGGTGTCAAAAGCTTTCCGGAAATCCAGAAATACGGAATCAACCTGAGATCCCCTGACGATAGCGGCCATTACTTCGTGTGAATAAAGAGCTAGCTGCGTTGCACAAGAACGATGTTTTCTGAAACCATGCTGATTACGTATCAATAGATCGTTCCCTTCGGGGTGATTCATAATGTTTGAATACAGTATATGCTCCAAAACCCTACTGCAAACCGACGTCAATGATATAGGTCTGTAGTTCGATGGATTACTCCTACTACCCTTCTTAAATACTGGTGCGACCTGCGCAATTTTCCAATATGTAGGTACAGATGTATCGGTGAGCGAGCGGTTGTATATGATTGCTAAGTAGGGAACTATTGTATCAGCGTAATCTTGAAGGAACCTAATCGGTATACAATCTGGACCTGAAGACTTGCCCGTATCAAGCGATTTGAGTTGCTTCGCAACCCCTAAGGTATCTACTTCTAAGAAACTCATGCTAGCAGCTGTTCGTGTTTCAAATTCTGGAATATTCCATTCGTCTTCCCTGGTGAAGGAACTTCGGAAAACTGCGTTCAATAACTCCGCTTTAGCGGTACGGTCGTCGGTAACAGAACCATCGGCACTGCGCAACGAAGCTATTGACTGCGTCTTGCCGAGTGTGTACTTTACATACGACCAGAATTCCGCAGCATATTGCGAAACTGGACAGCAATGCTTAATACACTATTCGATAATACATCTTCTTCGAACCTCTGAAATTACTGAAATGATCTTGAGTGGCTACACGGGTATCAGGGGCTGTGTGGCGCCCACTGGGCGGTTTTTTTTAGGTTACAGGGTCTCGGGAAAACACAAGATGGGCTTCAGTCACAAAGGGTGCAGGCCGAACACAGGAAGAACGTACATACCGGAACATTTGGTATAACAGTTGTGAATTGTCGTAGCTGTGTTGGGAAAGTACCACAGCTCCAAGCGCTAATAGCAAGCACTGATGCTAAAATCGTTACAGGCACTGAAAGCTGGCTAAAGCCGGATATAAGCTCAGCCGAAATTTTTGCGAAGAACCTAGCGGTGTTCCGAAAAGATATGCTAATTACGGTTGGCGGTGGCGAGTTTGTTGCTGTCAGAAGTAGTTTAACTTGTCGCGAAATTGAAGTAGACACTTCCTATGAGTTAGTATGGGTAGAGGTCGTTGTTGGCAACTGAAATAAAATAATTGGATCCTTTTACCGACCTCCCAATCCAGATGATACAGTTAGTTGCTGAAAGGTTCAAAGAAAACTTGTGTTTTATTTCAAACACGTACCTGACTCATATGATTATAGTTGCTGGTGACTTTAATTTATCCTCGATATGTTAGTGAAAATACATGTTTAATGCCGGAGGTATGCATAAAAATATCATCCGACATTGTGCTAAACGCATTCTCTGAAAATTATTTGGAACAGTTAATACATGAGCCCACACGAATGGTAAACGGTTGTGAAAACACAGTTGATCTCTTAGCAACAAATAATCCTGAGGTAATAACGAGCATCAAAACGGATGCAGGGATTAATGAACACCGGGTTGTCGTAGGGAGACTGAATATTGTACCCGCCAAATCCTTCAAAAATAAACGAAAAATATGCCTATTCAAGAAAGCAGATTAAAATTCACTTCTTGCCTTCTTGAGAGACCACTCCTTCCAAATTAAAAATATAAATGTAGACCAGATGTGGCTTGAATTCAAAGAAATAGTATCGGCAGCAATTGAGAGATTTGTACCAAACAAATTAACAAACGCCGGAGCTGATCCTCCTTGGTACATAAGACGGGCCAGGCCACTGTTGCAGAAACAACGAAACAAACATGCCAAATTTAAACAGACGTAAAATCCCCGACATTGCCGATCTTTTACAGAAGCTCGAAATTTAGCGCGGACTTCAGTGCGAGATGCCTATAACAGTTTCCACAACGAAACTTTGTCTCGAAACCTGTAAGAAAATCCAAAGAGATTCTGGCCGCATGTGAAGTATGCTAGCGGCAACAAACAATCAATCCCCTCTGCAATAGCAATGGAGATACTGTAGAAGACAGTGCAGAGCTACTAAACACAGCCTTCCGAAATGCCTTCACAAAAGAAGACGAAGCCAATATTCCAGAATTCGAATCAAGAACAGCTGCCAACATGAGTAACGTAGATGTCCTCAGAGTAGTGAAGCGACTTAAATCACTTAATAAAAGCAAGCTTTCTGGTCCAGACTGTATACCAATTAGGTTCCTTTCAGAGTATGCTGATGCATTAGCTCCCTACTTAACAATCATACACAACCGTTCGCTCGACGAAAGATCCGTACCCAAAGACTGGAAAGTTGCACAGGTCACGCCAATATTCAAGAAAGGTAGTAGGAGTAATCCACTAAATTACAGGCCCATATAGTTGCAGTCGATATGCAGCAGGATTTTGGAAAATGTATTGTGTTCGAAAACGGTCATTTGACACACAGTCAATACGGATTTAGAAAACGTCGATCCTGTGAAAGACAACTAGATCTTTATTCACATGAAGTGTTGTGTGCTATTGACAGGGGATTTCAGATTTATTCCGTATTTCTGGATTTTACGTGACTGACAGAGCACTGCCTTTGAAGAAGACGGAAAGTGGACATGCATAAGGTTGATCAAAAATAAAAGTGTACATAAGTAAAAGTATTTAAAAGCCTAGCATTTGGCTGTCTCAGCTTTCTTAATCTTCGTATGAGGCGCCGATACAAGTGGGCAGCCTTGGCTAGTATTATTTTTTTGCCTAGTTAAGGGTATGGAAGTCAAGATCTGACAAGCACTAAAAAAAACTTGTATATATGGTTCTCGGGCGAGACGTCGGATGTCATAGTGAAAACTGCACAATATTTCATCAGCGCAACTGGCCAACATCTTCAGATAGAGCACCTTTGAAAATGATGAAAAGTCGAAATGCGTCAGGTTGATGAAAAATAAAGGTATGGTCAAGATATAAGTAAAATTATTAAAAGCACATCCGGATGGCCGACTCGCCTCACAGCATTTTGATGGAAATTGCAGCAAATGCTAGGCTACTAGTAGCGTGAGACCCTGCATGTGGGGTTGAGGTCGTAATAGTGATATGTTTTACTACATCTAAAAGCTTCGACAAGTCAACGCAGTATGGAAACATGGAAAATGGTGTAAGACATCGCGGTCTCCTGACCTTCATTGCTTACATATTCCGCCCTCACAATCGTATTCCGCACATCAAGACGCTTCATTCGAACCCAAACGCGATAAGATAAAGGCATTGTTGTACGAATTCATCTAAACGATATTCAAATAACAAGTAAATCGCAAAGTGCGCACCGAGGTTGAAATATTCGAGGCTGGCGTACACACACGCACATTCAAGACACAACGGTCACAAAAGCTTTTAGTTCGGTAGAGGCAAACGTTGCGCCAGGAGGCTGGTCACTTCTAAGGACGAGTCAGCCTATCTACGTCGGCCGGCGACCACCCATAGAGCAGACAGAATTTGCCCGAGTGAAAGGGAGAGCGACCCCGTGTTCGGCTTAAATGCAAAATCCGCTACATTGTGTGGGAGCGCCCAGCCTACACATTCTTTACAAACATAGCACGCAGTTTCAGACGTTTTCACAGGGAGACAGTAAACGCCAAACGCTGATGCTACAGATTTCCGGATTGGTCGCCTTGAACGAAACGTCATTCTCCCGTTTTAGAAGAGCAATGCTGATTGGTAGACGATATTCCTGACACCTTGAGCTGAAGGAGAAATGGAAGAGACTGATAGATATACCCCATTACGTCTGGCGTGGAGAGGGGCTGTTCCGTTGTCGCTCTTGGAGCGAGAACACGTAACGAGAGCGTGCGCGCTCGTACGTGTACTCAGTGAGGAACAAGTCTCTCCTCAGTACTTCACTGGGAGAGCACCTCTGTCGAGAGCGAATCAGAGTGCGACTCTATATTGAGTCCTTGTGATTAAGCATTGTTCATTGTGTTGGCCACCACACTTATTGTGCGGTGTGAACAGACAGAGTTATAGTTAAATGCCTTTGAGCGAATTTTTGAGTGGCATCGTGGTGGACTGGTTATCTGACCGGTGTACCACGCCAATAGTTACACACTAGGTGCGAATAGGAGTCCTTGACTTCATCAAGGCATAGGGAGAGTTTGATTTGCGAAGGTCAATCCAGATAGAACGAGAGTTATCTTATTTGTCAGCAGCGCAGACAGCAGTCATCGCAGCTTATGGTATTGTGCGCTACAGCTCTTGCGAGCCCCATATTTCCTCCACAACAGTACACTTAGCTGCATTTCACACGCGACAGCCTCAACTGTACCTAGCAACATTCTAACGGATAATTATTCAAGTTGAGTAGGCGCAGCTCTCAGCAATTCTGCCAAGTCAATAACAATATTAAACTTTGAATAGAAATTTCATTAGCGAATCCTATCCTTAAGAGGTAATTTCACATTCCGAAAAGAACCCGGAAATAACTTGTTCAGTTCATAACTAAAAGTGCCATTGTGATTTCTCAGAATTGTTGCAAAAAAAAAAAATAATTTTCGTTAGTTTCGTGTTTTTCTGACGCTAATTAGCACTACTCCAGTACCCAATTATCCCACTAGTTACGTAAGAACTTTTGTGAACTTTTGTGTCATTTCCTTACAGCGGATGACTCCAGAAGATATTTATTGCTGAAAGTTTTTCAGGCATTTCTCTTTAGAACCTTAGGAGCATCTGTCTGACTTCTGTAGTAGTGTGGGGGTGGAAATTGCATCTTGCAGGAGCCACAGGGTAAAGGGTACATCTCAGATTAATCCGTTGCACAGAATGACAGAATAGCACCCACACATTGCTCACAATGGAAAAGTGGGATTATGTTGCAGGCCTCATTGACTCTTGCTGCTACATACTACAATCCTTCAGGTGGTGGAAAATGATGACATAACAGCCCACCCGGATAGCCGTGCGCTCTAACATGCTGCTTCCCGAACGGGAAGGGATGCCGGTCCATGGCACGAATCCTCCTGGCAGATTAGTGTCGAGGTTCAGTTTGCCGGCCAGCCTGTGGATGGTTTGTAAGGCGGTTTTACATCCACCTCGGCAAATGTGAGCTGGTTCCCCTTATTCTGGCTCAGTTACACTGTGTCGGTAATTGCTGTGCAAACACCATTTCCATGTATGCGTACACCATAATTACTCTACCACACAAACATTTGGGGTTACACTCTTGTGCTATGAAACGTTCCTGGAGGAGTCCACTGGGGGCCTAACTGCACAATAGCCCTGGGTTCGGTGTGGGGCGACGGTGTGGTGGGTAGACTGCTGGGTCTGTTGTGGGATCGTGAACCACTGAGGGCTACAGTAGGACGAAGTCTGTGCATCGTTTCTAGGTCCCCAGTTTCATACATACATATAGACATACACGAAATACCAAGTCTGGATCTTCAACCTCTATAAATGTGGTGAGATGCATCATTATTAGAAGCAGCAATGCCACCAAACAACTAAGTGCTACAGTTTATAAGGAGATGTAGCATCACCTATACATCGTGGAGAACAAGGCCTGAGCACTCATCTGCCTGGCTACAAACTGCACTCGTCAGTGTGTCTGTTTCTGTGCTGAGCAGTACATGTTTGCGCCTACCAGAAAGAATTACACCAACTTAATATACTACCAATTTATCCTCCAATGAGAGGGTTGATGTCAAAACCTATACAACGGCAATATAAGAGAACTAATGACTGCAAATAAGGATGGGTTGCGTGAAGGTCAAAACAATTTCTTAAGCTGTAATAACCTTCGCTTTTCCATGATTTTCTAAGCAAATCTTAACTGTTTATAAACATACTTCAATACAGAGATTCGATGAACTTCTTAGGAGAAGGCAATGACAGGTCTTGAGCTATAAGAAACGGTCATCGATTACGTTGTAGTCTAGAGAACTGGCACATCTTAGGATGTGAGAGACCTTTTAGTCCAAAAAATGGCTCTGACAAGGGAACCACCCCATCCCACCCCCCTCAGATTTAGTTATAAGTTGGCACAGTGGATAGGCCTTGAAAAACTGAACACAGATCAATAGAGAAAACAGGAACAAGTTGTGTGGAACTATGAAAAAAATAAGCAAAATATACAAACTGAGTAGTCCATGCGCAAGATATGCAACATCAAGGATAGTGTGAGCTCTGGGGCGCCGTGGTCCCGTGGTTAGCGTGAGGAGCTGCGGAACGAGAGGTCCTTGGTTCAAGTCTTCCCATGAGTGAAAAGTTCAATTTCTTATTTTCAGTTTATGTGACAAACTGTTATGTTTTCATCACTTTTTTCGGAGTGATTATCACATCCACAAGAAAACATAAATCGGGCAAGGTAGAAGAATCTTTTTACCCATTCGCCAATTGTACAAGTTAGGTGGGTCGACAACATATGCCCGTCATGTGACGCACATGCCGTCACCAGTGTCGTATAGAATATATCAGACATGTTTTCCCGTGGAGGAATCGGTTGACCTATGACCTTGCGATCAAATGTTTTCGGTTCCCATTGGAGAGGCACGGTCTTTCGTCTACTAATCGCACGGTTTTGCGGTGCGGTCGCAACACACAGACACTAAACTTATTACAGTGAACAGAGACGTCAATGAACGAAGGGACGGATCATAACTTTGCGAAAATAAAGAAAGAAAACTTTTCACTCGAGCGAAGACTTGAACCACGGACCTTTCGTTCCGCAGCTGCTCACGCTAACCTCGGGACCACGGCGGTCTTGAGTTCTCACTATGCTTGATGTTGCCAATGTTGCGCATGGACTACTCAGTTTGTATATTTTGCTTATTTTTTCAAAGTTCCACACAACTTCTTCCAGTTTTCTCGATTGATCTGTGTTCAGTTTTTCAAGGCCTATCCACTGAGCCAACTTATAACTAAAATTGAGGGGGGTGCGATGGGGAGGTTCCCTTGTGAGCACTATGGGACTTAACTTCTGAGGTCATCAGTCTCCTACAACCTAGAACTACTCATAACTAACTAACCTAAGAACATCACACACATCCATGCCTGAGGCAGGATTCGAACCTGCGACCGTAGCAGTCGCGCGGTCCAGACTGTAGCGCCTAGAACCGCTCGGCCACTCGAGCCAGCGACCTTTTAGTCTTGAAAACACATAGCCATATAGGTGGGGAGCACAAACGTGGCCGCACAGAGTGGCCGTACGGTTAGAGGTGCCACGTCACGGATTGAGCAGCCCCTCCCGCTGGAGGTTCCGGCACGGATGTGTGTGTTGTCCTTAGCATAAATTAGTTTAAGTAGTGAGTGAGTCTAGGGACTGACGGCCTCAGCAGCTTGGCCCCTTAGGATTTCACACACATTTGAACACATGCGAACACAAACGTGTGGTTCGTCTTGTGCTTACCTGGTTGATGGTGGCGGATCAGAAAGCATCCGACTAACTTCGATGACATGTTCGAGATGGTTCCGCATCATGTCTGCCCATCCCTTCGTGCCCATCACATGGAGGTTGGCCTTTATGAAGGCGACGGCGGCCGCTGTGAGTTTTGGGCACGAATGCCTCACTGCGAGCACGGCCGAGGCCGCAGCGTTTTCGACACAGAGCTGTGCGACCACCTGCAGCTCACAGACAGCCTTTAGGGCGGACAAGCCGTACTTATCAGCGGCTGCGAGCAAGAGCGGGGCCATGCCAGGCAGCTCGGGAGCCTGAAGGGTGTACATGTAGGCCAGCAGCTCCCTCATCACCGGCCCCTCCACGTCTGTGATTGTGACGTGGCCGCTGCTGGCCTCCAGCGTGTCATGCTGGAACATTGCCTGGAACACGGGGCTCCTGGCGGCCAGCACTGTCCTGTGGGCAGCCAGCCGTGTCTCGCCCGCCACTAATATCACCACGGCGCCTTCCCCCGCATCTAGAAGGGCGCCCAAGTTCACGGCGGCGGTCAGCTGAACCTCGTTAACTGCTGCCATTGTAGGTGATGCTGAAACAAGACGTCACTGAGCAACCATCGGTCCTTAGAGAACACCAAAATTTCCTATTTGATACAAAAAAATTGTTCAAATGGCTCTGAGCACTATGGGACTTAACATCTATGGTCATCAGTCCCCTAGAACTTAGAACTATCTAAACCTAACTAACCTAAGGACATCACACAACACTCAGTCAACACGAGGCAGAGAAAATCCCTGACCCCGCCGGGAATCGAACCCGGGAACTTGGGCACAGGAAGCGAGAACGCTACCGCACGACCACGAGCTGCGGACCCTATTTAATATACATTTGTACTTTAATGAACCAACAGTTGGGAAGTGTAGCCCATCACAAGACTGTTACAATACTTCGACATCCTACCTGCGATTGATACTACAGGTGAACAGCAGTAAATCTTCAACAACACAATGATCAGTATTTCCCCATACTATTGCAGCACCCTTGTTTTACTCAACAGGTACACTATGTGATCAAAAGTATCCGGACACAAGCAAAAACTTACGCTTTTCATATTAGATGCATTGTGCTGCCAACTACTGCCATACTCCATATCAGCGTCTCAGTAGGCGTTAGACATCGTGAGCACAGGAGGCAGCTGCATGGGTAGTGGGGGCTGTGTGGAAGGGACTGGGCGGTTTTTTAGGTTAGAGGGTCTCAGGGAACCAGGGAACCACAGAATGGACGTCCGTCGAAAAGTGGGCGGGTAAAACACAGTAAGGTAGTTGTAGAAACGATTGGTATTGTAGTTGTAAATTGTCGTAGTTGTGTTGGGAGAGAACCAGAGCTCCAAGCCCTAAAAGAAAGCACTGAAGCTCTCCCCGATGTTATTCAATCTGTATATTGAGAAAGCAGTGAAGGGAACAAAAGAAACATTTGGAGTAGGTATTAAAATCCATGGAGAAAAAATAAAAACTTTGAAGTTCGCCGATGACATTGTAATTATGTCAGAGACAGCAAAGGACTTGGAAGAGCAGTTGAACGGAATGGACAGTGTCTTGAAAGGAGGATACAAGATGAACATCAACAAAAGCAAAACAAGGATAATGGAATGTTGATGTTGTTGTGGTCTTCAGTCCAGAGAGTGGTTGGATGCAGCTCTCCATGCTACTCTGTCCTGTGCAAGCTCCTTCATATCCCAGTACCTACTGCAACCTACATCCTTCTGAATCTGCTTAGTGTATTCATCTCTTGGTCTCCCTCTACGATACTTATCCTCCACGCTGCCCTCCAATGCTAAATTTGTGATCTCCTGATGCCTCAGGACATGTCCTACCAACCGATCCCTTCTTCTAGTCAAGTTGTGCCACAAACTTCTCCCCAGTCCTATTCAATATCTCCTCATTAGTTACGTGATATACCCACCCAATCTTCAACATTCTTCTGTAGCACCACATTTCGAAAGCTTCTATTCACTTCCATACATGGCTACACAAATACTTTCAGAAACGACTTCCTGACACTTAAATCTATACTCGATGTTAACAAATTTCTCTTCTTCAGAAACGCTTTCCTTGCCATTCCCAGTCTACATTTTATATCCTCTCTACCATCATCAGTTATTTTGCTCCCCAAATAGCTAAACTCCTTTACTACTTTAAGTGTCTCATTTCGTAATCTAATTCCCTCAGCATTACCCGACTTAATTCGACTACATTCCATTATCCTCGTTTTGCTTTTGTTTATGTTCATCTTATATCCTCCTTTCAAGACACTGTCCATTCCGTTCAACTGCTCTTCCAAGTCCTTTGCTGTCTCTGACAGAATTACAATGTCATCGGCGAACCTCAAAGTTTTTATTTCTTGTCCCTGGATCTTAATACCTACTCCAAATTTTTCTTTTGTTTCCTTTACTGCTTGCTCAATATAGAGATTGAATAACATCGGGGAGAGGCTACAACCCTGTCTCACTCCCTCCCCACCCACTGCTTCCCTTTCGTACCCCTCGACTCTTATAACTGCCATCTGGTTTCTATACAAATTGTAAATAGCCTTTCGCTCCCTGTATTTTACACCTGCCACCTTTCGAATTTGAAAGAGAGTATTCCACTCAACATTGTCAAAAGCTTTCTCTAAGTCTACAAATTCTAGAAACGTAGGTTTGCCTTTCCTTAATCTATTTTCTAAGATAAGTCGTAGGGTCAGTATTGCCTCACGTGTTCCTACATTTCTATGGAATCTAAACTGATCTTCCTCGAGGTCGGCTTCTACCAGTTTTTCCATTCGTCTGTAAAGAATTATCGTTAGTACTTTGCAGCTGTGACTTATTAAACTGATAGTTCGGTAATTTTCACATCTGTCAACACCTGCTTTCTTTGGGATTGGAATTATTATATTCTTCTTGAAGTCTGAGGGTATTTCGCCTGTCTCGTACATCTTGCTCACCAGATGGTAGAGTTTTGTCAGGACTGGCTCTCCCAAGGCCGTCAGTAGTTCTAATGGAATGTTGTCAACTCCCGAGGCCTTGTTTTGACTCAGGTCTTTCAGTGCTCTGTCAAACTCTTCACGCAGTATCGTATCACCCATTTCATCTTCATCTACATCCTCTTCCATTTCCATAATATTGTCCTCAAGTACATCGCCCTTGGATAGATCCTCTATATACTCCTTCCACCTTTCTGCTTTCCCTTCTTTGCTTAGAACTGGGTTTCCATCTGAGCTCTTGATATTCATACAAGTGGCTCTCTTTTGTCCCAAGGTCTCTTTAATTTTCCTGTAGGCAGTATCTATCCTACCCCTAGTGAGATAAGCCTCTACATCCTTACATTTGTCCTCTAGCCATGCCTACTTAGCTATTTTGCACTTTCTGGCGGTCTCATTTTTGAGACGTTTGTATTCCTTTTTGCCTGCTTCATTTACTGCATTTTTATATTTTCTCCTTTCATCAATTAAATTCAATATTTCTTCTGCTACCCAAGGATTTCTACTAGCCCTCGTCTTTTTACCTACTTGATCCTCTGCTGCCTTCACTACTTCATCCTTCAGAGCTACCCATTCGTCTTCTACTGTATTTCGTTGCCCCATTCCAGTCAATTGCTCCCTTATGCTCTCCCTGAAACTCTGTAAAACCTCTGGTTCTTTCAGTTTATCCAGGTCCCATCTCCTTAAATTCCCACCTTTTTGCAGTTTCTTCAGTTTTAATCTACAGTTCATAACCAATAGATTGAGATCAGAGTCCACATGTGCCCTTGGAAATGTCTTACAATTTGAAGCCTGGTTCCTAAATCTCTGTCTTACCATTATATAATCTTTCTGAAACCTTTTAGTATCTCCAGGGTTCTTCCATGTATACAGCGTTCTTTCATGATTCCTGAACCAAGTATTAGCTATGATTAAGTTATGCTCTGTGCAAAATTCTACCAGACGGCTTCCTCTTTCATTTCTTACCCCCAATCTATATTCACCTGCTATGTTTCCTTCTCTCCCTTTTCCGGCTCTCGAATTCCAGTCACCCATGACTATTAAATTTTCGTCTCCCTTCACTACCTGAATAATTTCTTTTATCTCATCATACATGTCTTCAATTTCTTCGTCATCTGCAGAGCTAGTTGGCATATAAACTTGTACTTCTGTAGTAGGCGTGGGCTTCGTGTCTATCTCGGCGACAATAATACGTTCACTATGCTGTTTGTAGTAGCTTACTCGCACTCCTATTTTTTTTATTCATTATTAAACCTACTCCTGCATTACCCCTATTTGATTTTGTATTTATAACCCTGTATTCGCCTGACCAAAATTCTTGTTCCTCCTGCCACCGAACTTCACTAATTACCACTATATCTAACTTTAACCTATCCATTTCCCTTTTTAAATTTTCTAACCTACCTGCCTGATTAAGGGATCTGACATTCCACGCTCCGATCCGTAGAACGCCAGTTTTCTTTCTCCTGATAACGATGTCCTCTTGAGTAGTCCCCGCCCGGAGATCCGAATGGGGGACTATTTTACCTCCGGAATATTTTACCCAAGAGGACGCCATCATCATTTAATCATACAGTAAAGCTGCATGTCCTCGGGAAAAATTACGGCTGTAGTTTCTCCTTGCCTTCAGCTGTTCGCAGTACCAGCACAGCAAGGCCGTTTTTGTTTGTGTTACGGGGCCAGATCAGTCAATCATCCATTAAATACAGTTGGTGGTGGAGTATTTATTGTTGTCATAGGTAGTTTGACTTGTAGCGAAATTGAAGTAAATAGTTCGTGTGGAATAGTATGGGTAGTGGTTATACCTGACAATCGGACTAAACTATTAAATGGATCGTTTTACCGACCCCCTACTCAGAAGATATAGTTGCTGAACAGTTCAAAGAAAACTTGAGTCTAATTTCAAATAAGTACCCCGCTCACACAATTATAGTCGGTCGTGACTTTAGTCTACCCTCGATATGCTGGAAAAATTATACTTTTAAAGCCGGCGGCAGACATAAAACGTCATCCGAAATTGCGAAATTGCACTGCACGCTTTCTGAGTAAATTATTTTGAACAATTAGTTCATGAGCCCACTCGAAGAGTAAATGGTTGCGAAAGCATACTTGACCTTTTAGCAACAAATAATCCCGGACAAATAGTGAGTGTTTCTGACGATCACAGGGATTAGCGACCACAAGGCAGTTGCTGCTACGCTGATTACTGTAACACCTACAACCATCAGAAATAAAACGCTAAGTATATCTATTTAAGAAAGCTAATAAAAATGCTCTTAACGACTTTTTAAGAGACAGTATTCACTCCGTTCGATCTGATAATGTAAGTGTAGAAAAGGTATGGAATGTTTTCAAAGAGATAGTATCGACAGAATGAGAGAGATACATACCACATAAATTAATAAGTGATGGTACTGATCCCCTACAGTACACAAAACGGGTCAGATCGCTGTTGCAGAAGCAGCGAAAGAAGTATGCCAAATTTAAAGCTACGCAAAATCCCCAAGACTGGCAAAGTTTGGTATAAGTTCGAAATATAGAGCGTACTTCAATGCGAGATACTTTTACTAATTTCCACAATGAAATTCTGTCTCGAAATCTGGCAGAAAACCCAAAGACAATCTGGTCATACATAAAGCACACCAGTGGCAAGACGCAATCAATACCTTAGCTGCGCGGCAACAACGGTGAAGTCACTGATGACAGTGCCACTAAAGCAGAGTTTTAAACACTGTTTTCCGAAACTCCTTCACCAAAGAAGACGAAGTAAGTATTCCTGAATACCAATCAAGAAGAACTGCCAAGATGAGAAACATAGAAGTAGATATCCTCGGAGTAACGAAGCAGACTAAATCACTTAATAAATGGCTCTGAGTACTATGGGACTTAACATCTGTGGTCATCAGTCCCCGGGAACTTAGAACTACTTAAACCTAACTAACCTAAGGACAACACGCACATCCATGCCCGAGGCAGGATTCGAACCTGCCACCGTAGCGGTCACGCGGTTGCAGACTGAAGCGCCTAGAACCGTACGGCCACATCGGCCGGCTTCACTTAATAAAAGCAAGGCCTCCGGTCCATATTGTGTACCAGTCAGGTTCCACTCAGAGTATGGTGATAAAATAGCTCCTTATTTAGCAATTATATACAACCGCTCGCCCACAGAAAGATCCATACCCAAATACCGGAAAATTGCGCAAGTCGCACCAATACCCAAAAAAGGAAGGAGGAGTAATCCGCTGAATTACAGGCCCATATCACTAACGTTGATTTGCAGTAGGGTTTTTTAACATGTACTGTATTCGAATATTATGAAGCACCTCGAAGAAAATGATTTATTGACACACAGTCAGGACGGAAAAAGAAAATATCGTTCTTGCGAAACACAAGTATCTATTTATGAGCGCTATCGACAGGGGATGTCACATTGATTCCATATTTTAAGATTTCCAGAAGGCTTTCGACACCGTTCCTAACAAGCATCTTCTATCCAAACTGCGTGCCTATGGAATATCGCCTCAGTTGTGCGACTGGATTCGTGATTTCCTGTCAGAAAGGTCACAGTTCGTAGTAATAGACGACAAGTAATCGAGTAAAATCGAAGTAATATCCATCGTTCTCCAAGGAACTGTTATAGGCCCTCTATTGTTCCTGATCTATATTAACGACATAAGAGACGATCTGAGTGACCTTTTAGATTGGTTGCAGATGATGCTGTCATTTACCGTCTTGTAAAGTCACGAGATGCCTAAAACGACTTGCAAAATGTTTTAGATAAGATATCTGCATGGTGCGATAAGTGGCAATTAACCCTGAATAAAGAAAGCTATAATAGAAATCCGCTAAATTTCAATTACCCGGTAAGTTATACAAGTTTGAAGGCTGTAAATTCAACTAAGTACTTAGGGATTGCAATTACAAATAGCCTAAATTGGATCGATCACATAGGTAATTTTGTGGGTAGAGCAAACCAAAGACTGCGATTGATTGACAGAACACTTAGAAGGTGCAACAGGTATGCTAAAGAGACTGCTTACACTACGCTTGTCCGCCCTATTCTTGAGTATTGCTGTGCAGTGAGGGATCCGCATCAGGTGGGACTGACGGATGACAGTGAAAAAGTACAAAGAAGGGCATCTAGTTTTTTATTATCGCGAAATAGGGGAGATAGTGTCACGGACATGATACGTGAATTGTAGTGGCAATTTTTAAAACGAAGGCGGTTTTCGTTGCGATGGGATCTTCTTATGAAATTTCAATCTCCAATTTTCTCCTCCGATTGCGAAAACACACTGTTGGCACCCGCCTACATAGGGAGAAATGATCATCAGAATAAACTGTAGTACACGTCATTTACGATGGCGGCCAAGTTTAGGTTCGTTCTGCGCATCTGACGTCACAAAACACACTCAGCCAATGAACACAGAACGATGTTGCCAGAGCTCGACTGCAGTGCAGAGCACGGACGAGTGTCTTCAGTTTTAGAAACGTTCAGTCATAAGTAAAGTAATTGAACAAAAGGAGTGTCTTGATAGCAGACTTTCTTTTATAGAAAGTTTGGAAAAAGCATTCTTTATACCAATTGCTTTGTATTCTATTAATTAATTAAAGCAAACAAGCAATAAGCCTCTTAATTCAGGCAATAGCAAGGAAAGGTGTTCGTATCATTCTCACGAACCGCTGTTTCGCAATAAAGAACAGCGGTAATTGTTTATTTCCTATTGTACTGCGACGAAATGTCAGTAATTCATAGTCCGGACGAGCTGCGTTAGCGTAATGGTTAAGGTGTTTGGCTGCAAGGTGCAGAGTTAAAACCTTGTTCTGTGCTTAATATTTTCTTTATTTAGAAACAATATCGAAGTGTCTTACGTCATGAATTTTATTCGTTTGAATGTAATTTTTTGAAATTTATAGTGCTTTGTCTCTTCATTATAATCATAATAAGTTTTCGGTTTTTCTAGTTTTTGTCCTTCAATATTTCTTTTCACAGCAATTAAAAACAACGAATAGGCATACCTACAATATTCATGTTATCTGTTTCGTTTGTATATCTTCTCTTCCGCAGTCGCTGTTTTACTATTCATATTGACATATATTCTTTTGTGACAGTATTAAAAGTGTTATTTAGAGCAGAATTTCGGCTCTTACGTTGCCGAGCTACTTGATAGTCTGACGCAGATCTTTGCTTCGCTGCTTTGGCAACATCATATTCAATGTTTTTGTTGACCTATGTTTTGGCAAGTATTTGCTGTCCGTTCTGACAAACACAAATTGTTTGCGCACTACGCCTCACTGACAATATATTTTAGTTTCTATGTTTTATTACGTCCACAATTCAGTTTTGTGTACTTCGCCAACTTTGTTTTGATCAGAACATTTTAGAAAAAAGCGAAATGACTCTGTTATAAATAAAAGTTTTATTACAGTCGCGAAAGACAGAATATTTCTCAATATTACATACAACACCTATCTGGTACTTAAATGAGATATTATTATACAGTAAATTTTATACGAAATTTAAGTATCTTGTCCACATTTGATTCTCAACATTGTGGCAACTAAAATCGACTATACAGAAAGTATACGCTATGGACTTTTACCTCTGCAAACTCTTCAAAATTTCGTGCAATGGTTTACTGCATTTAATGCTGAACAATAACTGCGTTGAACATCGAAACAAAATTAAGTCATTTATTGGGGGAAGGTATCAGTCTAGAAGATGTGTAAAAATCAAATTTTTGGGCCAAATAGTTTTTGTGTAATTGAATGATAAGTGTGTCAAAGCAGTGGGAGAACCGTGTGTCTTCACAGGCGAGCAGTGCAGTGATGACAAAATCGCACACAGCGCTGAATGCGGGGAGCACGTGTCTGTAGCAGCGAAAGGGTTAATGCGGCCGTGGTGGCTTTACTTCACGAACTGCGCGCTCCCCCCTACACGTAAGCTTGCGAACTATACTATAGGATGGCGCTGCTTCTCTTGGCGCTTGCGTTGTGTGCAACTGGCAACGCAGCAATCTCCAGCGTTTGGGCGGGCGTGCGCGAGCCGCCAAGATAAAAGAATTGAACTATAAGAGAAATCAGGGCTCACCCAGAAAAATTCAAGTGCTCGTTTTTCCCGCGTGCCGTTCGAGAGTGGAACGGTAGAGAGTCTGCTTGAAGGTGGTTCATTGAACCCTCTGCCAGGCACTGTGTTGTGAATAGCAGAGTAGTCACTTAGATGAATGGGGCGCCCCGCGGATTCCACGGACTTCGAACGTGGTCAGGTGATTGGGTGTCACTTGTGGCATGCGTCTGTACGCGACATTTCCACACTCCTAAACATCCCTAGGTCCACTGGCTACAATGTGAAGCGGCACGTACAGCACAAAAGCGTACAGGCCGATCTCGCCTGTTGACTGACAGAGACCGCCGAAAGTTGAAGAGGGTCGTAATGTGTAATAGGCTGACATCTATCCAGACCATCACACGGGAATTTCAAACTGCATCAGGATCCTCTTCAAGTACTATGACAGTTAGGCCAGAGGTTAGAAAACTTGGATTTCGTGGTCGAGCGGCTGCTCATAAGCCACACATCATGCCAGTAAATTGCAAACGACGCCTCGCTTGGTGTAAGAAGCGTAAGTATTGGGCGATTGAATAGTGGAAGAACGTTGTGAGAAGTGACGAATCACGGCACACAATGTGGCGATCCGATGGCAGGGTGTGGGTATGGCGAATGTCCAGTGAACGTCATCTGCCAGCGTGTGTAATGCCAACAGTAAAATTCGGAGGCGGTGGTGTTATGGTATGGTCATGTTTTTCAAGCACGGAGCTTGCACCCGTTGTTGTTTTGCGTGGTACCATCACAGCACAGACCTACATTGATGTTTTAGCACCTGTTGAGCAGCCATTCGGGGATGGCGATTGCATCTTTCCACACGATCCAGTACCTGTTCATAATGCATGGCATGTGGCGGAGTGGTTACACGACAATAGCATCCCTGTGATGGACTGGTCTGCACAGTCCTGACCTGATTACGTGATGACCTTTGGGATGTTTTGGAACGCCGACTTCGTGCCAGGCCTCACCGACCGACATCGATACCTCTCCTCAGTGCAGCACTCCGTGAAGAATGGGCTTCCATTCCCCAAGAAAACTTCCAGCACCTGATTGAACGTATGTCTGTGAGAGTGGAAGCTGTCATCAAGGCTAAGGGAGGGCCAACACCATACTGAATTCCAGCATTAGCGATGGAGGGCACCTCGAACTTGTAAGTCATTTTCAGCCATGTTTCTTGACACTTTTGATCACATAGTGTATTCAAAAGGGGTGCTCATTTCCTTAATTCCTTTCTCTGGGTGGAGTGTTAAGGTCAGAAGCAACTATGGCGCTACTTTACTAAGCCAAAGTGAAAGGAAAGAAGATTAATGGAGTCTAATATGCTATCATAATTAGATATGGATCACAAGATAAAATTACGAGTACACGAGAAAGGAAATTGGACACGAGCATTTCTTTGGAGTCATCCCAGCATTAACCTACAATGATTTAAGTTAGCCACATTAAACCTATATGACGATGGTGAGATGGGAATTTGAATCATCGTCCTCCCAAACACAAATAAAACATGCTAACCACTGTGCCACCTCGCTTTGTTTTAGTAAATCACTGACCCTCGTAATCCCTCATGTTATTTAGGAAAATGACGTTTAGCGCCAGAAATCTGTATTACTCTGCTCCTAAGAGCTACTTCCTTGTGTTTATTGTACGAGCAGATTCATGCAGCAATCTTACTATCTTGTGCTACAGACTGTGGCGCCATACCGGAAAACGTTGCCTCAGCCTAGCAGTTGCACTCTGACTGAAACTTCTTTTCGATATTTGTGGCAGATTCATACAAGACAAGAATGAAACATGTGTATGTGAAGTATTCGGTCAATGAAAGAAAATATATGTTTCCTTCAACTAACACATGTACTATACTATTGAAGCCTGGGTGGCCGAGTGGTTCCAGGCGCTACAGTCTGGAAACGCGCGACCGCTACGGTCTCTGCCTCGGGCACGGATGTGTGTGATGTCCTTAGCTTAGTTAGGTTTAAGTAGTTCTAAGTTCTAGGCGACTATGACCTCAGAAGTTAAGTCCCATAGTGCTCAGAGCCATTTGAACCATTTTGAACTATCCTTTTGCAGTGCAGAAGATGCTCCTCCACCCACCCCTACTAGTAATGGACTAATCCATAAAACTAATAACCACGGTACCGTCACAGACACTACAGAACTCCTACTAAAACAACAAGGCTCTGACCCACTTCATTCTCGACCAAGACTTGTCAGTATCATACTGCTCCTGTGATGCAGAACATTTAAAAATATCAACAAAACAGATAGTAATTTTATCAGTATTAGATAAACATTGATTTCATTTTCTGAAATTTTTGTCACTTTCCGACACAAGATAGCTAAGTTACATTACAGTAAAAGCTGCTAAAGTAAAGAACTGATTGATAACTGATGAACAAACTGTTTTAAGTATTGATGGTTGAAGCGGTAGTAACAGCGCTGGTCCGTTTGCACGAGATCTTAATCTTCAGTCCGATACTGTAGAAATGAATCTGTCAAGTAAACATTCCAGGCAAAAGAATGTACTTCGAACCCATTAATAGCAGTTCCTATACTGGTTTATAACTTTGGATTTTCCCTGATGGAACCAAAGCTGGAGATTCCATTCAGGATTACAGTTACACCAAGAGATGTGAAATACTGACACATTTGTTTCAATGTAAATCGAAATAATGAATTTTGTTATCATTTAGCTGTTACTTTTTTCACAGTTCTGTTGCATTAGCTGTTCTAAAATCCAGTCCAGACTGAACAACGTGCCTATAACACGGCACACAATATGACACCTGAATGAGATTTTCACTCTGCAGCGGAGTGTGCGCTGATATGAAACTTCCTGGCAGATTAAAACTGTGTGCCGAACCGAGACTCGAACTTGGGACTTTTGCCTTTTGCGGGCCAGTGCTCTACCGACTGAGCTACTCAAGCACGACTCACGCCCCGTCCTCACAGATTTACTTCTGCCAGTACCTCGCCTCCTACCTTCCAAACTTTACAGAAGCTCTCCTGCGAACCTTGCAGAACTAGCACTCCTGAAAGAAAGGATATTGCGGAGACATGGCTTAGCCACAGCCTGGGGGATGTTTCCAGAATGAGATTTTCAATCTGCAGCAGAGTGTGCGCTGATATGAAACTTCCTAGCAGATTAAAACTGTGTGCCCGACCGAGACTCGAACTCGGGACTTTTGTCTTTCGCGGGCAAGTGCTCTACCACTTGCCCGCTAAAGGCAAAGGTCCCGAGTTCGAGTCCCGGTCCGGCACACAGTTTTAATCTGCCAGGAAGTTTCAATATGACACCTAATGTTTAGCCTCTGTGTAACTAAGGGAACGTATCTGGCAAATTGGTCAGAGTTGAGGAGTGGAAATGAATCTTCTAGTGAACAATAATCTTTCAGTTAAAGAGTGTACAAATAAAAATTTGAAGTCTAGGAGTTGTACGTGTTAATAACTCTACACGGCCTAATATCTACCCTGCATTAAATCAGTTTATTACACTGATGTATTTAAGCTTAAACAAAAAGATTGTTTTCTGTTTCGAAAGATGAAACAAGTGGTCCAATATAAAACGGACATCATAGTATGGATACAGAACAGGAAGACGTGAGACTGGTATAAAATTTCTATCCAATGAGTGTGAACCGGTCGCAGGCAGCACTCTAAAGGGAACTATTGCCTGTATTATGTCTCCGCAGTATGTTCCTCTACACACTACAGAGATGCTCCATAAAGTCTTAATCGATTCTAAAGCTGAAAGAGGAATTATAGGCTGACAGAGCAGTATGGGTGGCACCCGTTCAGTATAACGAGAAACACTGGGAGGCAACAAGGAAAAAAAAGGCCGTGCAGGGCCTCTACTCACCCCGGAGTCAGAGAGGAGTGTCTTCAGGCAGTGAGTCCTGCGAGGTGCTCAGCACACAAAGTCGCCGGGCTGAAACTGTAGGCAGGGACAGTGTGGTGAGACGTTATATTTACCTGTCGGCAAGAGCTGGGCCGCGTGACGTCACCGTCTCATGTACCCCCTCCACTCATCACCATCCTCTTGTCGCGCGTGTCACATTAACGCTTATCGCGGAAGTTTATCGTCAGCTGTCACAATCTTAGGTAACGAGTGCGCTGTGTGAGTAGGCTTTCTACTGGCTCTCATATCGAGTGCTGATATCCGTATTACAATGTGTAGCGAAATACCAGAATGTGTTCTGTTATTGACTGAAATTTGGCACTCCATGACTGAAAATTTTATCAAAAACTCAGCATAAAAAAATCTGTTTTGGAACTTGCATGGGGGCTTAATTAAATACGATTGAAATTATTTTTTATTTTTGGTAGCTGTAAGTCCGATTACGCAAGTCTCGTAAACGGTTGGCCCTGACTATTATTATTACGCAATCTGACCGCTTAGAACAACAACAAAAAATGAAATGAAATTTTTCGTTAACACAATTAATTAATCAAGTCCCCAGCAACTATAAAATCTACGAAACCAAAGCACAAGTATAACTGTTCTGTATGTGGGAGTGTGACTCAACGTACACATCTGGCACGGTTCTTTTCCAACAAGACGAGAATTTTTAAATACCAATTATACTGACGTGATAAAAGAAAATTACAAATACTACAATTGCGTAAGGAAACCAGAATTAAACTCTAATACAAGAACACACGCCAGATGCTTTGTTGACTGAACCTGTAATGATGCATTATTTAAAACATGGAATTAATGAAAAAACAACACGCAATATTTTACCTTCATATATATTGACGAAAAGCACTCTGATCGTTACAGTATTTCCATTAGAATAACATCTGCTATCTCTCTCATCAAATAACTGCATAAAACATGGAACAGCACTCTCCACTATCACATCTCACTCCGACTTCACGACAAGCAGTGCCCACTAGCACATCTCGGTACGAACTGACCACTACGAGCTCTGGACAAGCACTGACTTCTACGAGCTCTACCCACGCACTGACTTCTACGAGTTCTTAACAGGCACTGACTACCACGAGCTCTCGACAAGCACTGAGGAGGCGGCTTAATAGTACTCTTTGGCGCAATCTCTGGCGCAGTGGCTCAGTGTAGCCACCTTTCATATGCCCCTCCTCCATAGGCCAGAATTTGATGGTATTTTTGCCAGCATTGGTGGTGAAAATACCACCAAATTCGTCCACAAAATACAGACAAAAATAAAAGGTAATATTAATACCTAAATATCACATAATTAGTTAAAATTTTGGCTTTGCACTGACCTTTCAATAACTTAATATATAAAATACAGTAGGCAATACAAATTCTTTTCATACGTGTGGCTTTACATAATAGTTCACACAATACACAAAAAAATCAGTTTATACAAATGTTCACATAAAATGCTTTCAATGATCAGTTTATACAAAAAAAAAAAAAGACACCAACAGGTGACATCTTTTCAGTAGAAGCAGTCCATCAGTTGCACCCAGCAATGTTGAGAGCAGGTGCAGACACCAACAAGTGACATCATTTCAGTACAAGCAGTTCCATTAGTGGCACCCAGTAAAGTTGAGCAGGTGCACACAGCAACAAGTCACATTAGTTCAGTAGAAGCAATCCATCAGAGGCACCCAGCAATGTTGAGTAGGTGCAGACACTAACAAGTGACTTCATTTCAGTAGAAACAGTTCATCAGTTGCACCCAGCAATGTTGAGCAGGTGCAGACACCAACAAGTGACATCATTTCAGCAGAAGCAGTCCATCAGTTGCACCCAGCAATGTTGAGCAGGTGCAGACACCAACAAGTGACATCATTTCAGTAGAAGCAGTTCCATCTGTGGCACCCAGTAAAGTTGAAGAGGTACACACAGCAACAAGTCACATTAGTTCAGTAGAAGCAGTCCATCAGTGGCACCCAGCAATGTTTAGCAGGTACACCCAGCAACAAGTCACATTAGTTCAGTAGAAGCAATCTATCAGAGGCACCCAGCAATGTTGAGTAGGTGCAGACACTAACAAGTGACTTCATTTCAGTAGAAACAGTTCATCAGTTGCACCCAGCAATGTTGAGCAGGTGCAGACACCAACAAATGACATCATTTCAGCAGAAACAGTCCGTCAGTTGCACCCAGCAATGTTGAATAGGTGCAGACAGCAACAAGTGACATTAGTTCAGTAGAAGCAATCCATCAGTTGCACCCAGCGATGTTGAGAGCAGGTGCAGACACCAGCAAGTGACATCATTTCAGTAGAAGCAGTCCATCAGTTGCACTCAGTAATGTTGAGAGCAGGTGCAGACACCAACAAGTGACATCATTTCAGTAGAGGCAGTTCATCAGTGGCACCTAGCAATGTTGAGTAGGTGCAGACACCGACAAGTGACATCATTTCCATAGAAGTAGCTCCATCTGTGCACCCAGTAATGTTGAGCAGGTGCAGACAGCAACAAGTGACTTCGTTTCCATACAAGTAGTCCATCAGTTGCACCTAGCAATGATGAGCAGGTCCAGAGAGCAGTCCATGATATTCACTATCACTGATAACACTGTTCATCAGCAGAAACTAAACATGTCCTAGTGACACCAATCATGTAGAAAAAATACAAGTAACAGTCCATAATATTCACTATCACTGATCACACAGTTCATCAGCAGAAATTAATCATTCCTAAGTGTCACACATTATATTGAAAAAATGCAGGTAACAGTTCACAATATTTACCTTCACTAATCAGACAGTTCAGGCATGAACAATAGTTTGAATACACATACAAATGCTTTTACAATGCTCTTACACTAAACATACAAATTCTAATAAACACACAAATAATGTCAGATAATTGCCATAGTAACTATTACAAATACACAAATACACTCCTGGAAATTGAAATAAGAACACCGTGAATTCATTGTCCCAGGAAGGGGAAACTTTATTGACACATTCCTGGGGTCAGATACATCACATGATCACACTGACAGAACCACAGGCACATAGACACAGGCAACAGAGCATGCACAATGTCGGCACTAGTACAGTGTATATCCACCTTTCGCAGCAATGCAGGCTGCTATTCTCCCATGGAGACGATCGTAGAGATGCTGGATGTAGTCCTGTGGAACGGCTTGCCATGCCATTTCCACCTGGCGCCTCAGTTGGACCAGCGTTCGTGCTGGACGTGCAGACCGCGTGAGACGACGCTTCATCCAGTCCCGAACATGCTCAATGGGGGACAGATCCGGAGATCTTGCTGGCCAGGGTAGTTGACTTACACCTTCTAGAGCGCGTTGGGTGGCACGGGATACATGCGGACGTGCATTGTTCTGTTGGAACAGCAAGTTCCCTTGCCGGTCTAGGAATGGTAGAACGATGGGTTCGATGACGGTTTGGATGTACCGTGCACTATTCAGTGTCCCCTCGACGATCACCAGTGGTGTACGGCCAGTGTAGGAGATCGCTCCCCACACCATGATGCCGGGTGTTGGCCCTGTGTGCCTCGGTCGTATGCAGTCCTGATTGTGGCGCTCACCTGCACGGCGCCAAACACGCATACGACCATCATTGGCACCAAGGCAGAAGCGACTCTCATCGCTGAAGACGACACGTCTCCATTCGTCCCTCCATTCACGCCTGTCGCGACACCACTGGAGACGGGCTGCACGATGTTGGGGCGTGAGCGGAAGACGGCCTAACGGTGTGCGGGACCGTAGCCCAGCTTCATGGAGACGGTTGCGAATGGTCCTCGCCGATACCCCAGGAGCAACAGTGTCCCTAATTTGCTGGGAAGTGGCGGTGCGGTCCCCTACGGCACTGCGTAGGATCCTACGGTCTTGGCGTGCATCCGTGCGTCGCTGCGGTCCGGTCCCAGGTCGACGGGCACGTGCACCTTCCGCCGACCACTGGCGACAACATCGATGTACTGTGGAGACCTCACGCCCCACGTGTTGAGCAATTCGGCGGTACGTCCACCCGGCCTCCCGCATGCCCACTATAGGCCCTCGCTCAAAGTCCGCCAACTGCACATACGGTTCACGTCCACGCTGTCGCGGCATGCTACCAGTGTTAAAGACTGCGATGGAGCTCCGTATGCCACGGCAAACTGGCTGACACTGACGGCGGCGGTGCACAAATGCTGCGCAGCTAGCGCCATTCGACGGCCAACACCGCGGTTCCTGGTGTGTCCGCTGTGCCGTGCGTGTGATCATTGATTGTACAGCCCTCTCGCAGTGTCCGGAGCAAGTATGGTGGGTCTGACACACCGGTGTCAATGTGTTCTTTTTTCCATTTCCAGGAGTGTATTTATGGGTGTCAGTGCAAGCCACTACAAACAAATAAAATAATATTTATGAGATAGGTGGGTAGGATTAGGAAAGGAAAACACACAAAACACACTCATTCATCTTTCATCCACATTAAGTACTACTGTGTAATTGAATAGTGTTAACTGTGTAAATGTAATTCTGTCAAAATCTGATGTTCATCATGTGTATCAAGTAGTAATGGCAGCAATGTATAACAGTCAATAATAGTTAGGTCAACGTCATAGTCATCATGTCAAGACCAATGTTTGCCAAGCCAGATCAAATGTACTGTTGTTGAACAACTGTCAGTGAGCCAAGATATGCAAATACTTCCTCTCTTCAAAAAAAAGTATATACTGCTTAGTGATTTAACAAAGTGTGTATAGACTATCTTCCTTCTACTTTAGTGTTCTAGTCTGCTATCTTCATCCTCCTTGTTCCATAAGACCAACAAAAAAAATATGCTTCTCACTTACTTCACCTCTTATACACCAAAACTCCAATAATCATCAGCATCACATAATCTCAATACTTCACTAATACTTCTTACGTCGATACATATAAATCTTACCATCAATATCATTTACCTTACCTCTTGTCTACAAAAACTCCAATAATCATCAACTTCATATAATCTCTATACCTCAATAATACCTCTTTAATACGTCGATAAATATGAACCTTATTGCCAATATCATCTCACTTCCATAACAACTCTTTCCTCTAGTCAGTCTCCTCGAACAAGTACAGATAAAATCTTAATGCAAACCTCATCATCCCATACAATCCGAAGACACATTGTCAACACACAACCTCTGTGTAATCCATCTGACCCAAATCTTCTACTCATTACGAATTATAAACAAAGAAATGCATACATGACCTCTAACAGACTTAGTTCAAATAACTCTCAGTAATTAAGTACGATTACGGAGTGTGAATAATCATAATATTTCACAGTGTGTACACCACTTCAAGAATTATGGCAAACAGAAGCAAACATGTGGAGTATTTCTTGTGTCAAGTGTCACTTCCTATTTCAATTGCTCACGAAAAATGCAGTGTAATAACTGTCAATGGTCTAAACCTAGTTTCGGTATGTCTTGTCGTCAGCTTCCTTCCTATTAGCATAAATTTATACAGCTTCCATAAAACCTTCAGCTCATGTGACCTCAACGAAGTTCTCTGTACCAATGTCGTTCGTCGAATTATAGCAGTTCATTTTCTTATCTTAAAAATATAAGGCACTGAGCGTAAGCAAAACAAGCAATAGCGAGTAAATATACCAGTAGAGAACAGAATGTCAACCAGTGGATGCAGCACAATTCTTACAACGAAGCTCTGCCAAGTGAACAATCTATAATTAATACAGTAGTGTGACCTAAATTCTATGTTTATACACAGTACATCAGCATTTCTATACACCAAATTAAAGAGTAGTTATGACAACAAACAGAAATATATAAATATGCAATCCATACGCATAGCAGCAAACAGGTCATTAGCATCATATCAGCATAAGCAAATAAATGTTCATATGTCATCTTAATAAGTAAACATGAAGGCGCAAGCAGATAAATCACAAAGTGTAACCTACATACCTAACCACATCAGCACAATAAATCAGGTGACAATTATAATTTAAATAAATAAGCACAGCAGGCACATAATTAAAAAATATGACATCAGTGAAAAAGCATAGCAGCCAAGCGATGCATAATATATACAAATAACAATCCTGTTCATTAATAAAACATTGACAAAAATCAGCAAATGTACGCAAGCACGTCGCTTCACACGTAAATTCATAGAACATGAAATTTAGCACAAAGTATGAATCACGTAATCGCGAGCAGCAAACTACGTCTAAAGTACGTACCAAAGTGGAAATATGTTACCTGAAAAACGAACTCAATTAATAGTTACCTTTTTTAGTTTATTAGTTTCTTCTTGGACATTACATTCTTTCTGAAAATTTCTCGGTAGCAAGTCCTCTTAACGTCGGAGACACACAGAATTTACCTGTAGTTCTTAAATATTTTATACAACCGTATCCTGAAAAATACTGAACGTTAATAACATAATTCATCAACTCACTATAGCTTTATACTGAATTTAATCGGAGAAATTAGACTGTGTATTTGTTTACGGCTGTCAGTGCATTCGCACTGAGCGTTCGATCAGCTGTAGGCGCGTGACGTAAGAAGCAATTGTTCGCGGTCAACGACTGCCTTGTGCGGCGCGCAGACTTGACTGTTGCTTTGAGTATGTGCCGCCGCCAAAACACAGCGCGGTATCCTTGTATTCTCTGCATGTTTACATGTAGCTGTTGGTTTCTCTCAAGTATGTCATTCTACAAAAAGTTTTCAAAAGTATATCATTCCACAAAAATTTTAGAAACTACGAACCTCACGTTTTGTGGTAGGAACAGCATAATTACGAATAGCGTCTATTTTTTTTTTTTTTTTTTTTGGATCAGGAAGAATACCTTTTGTAGAAATAATGTGACCGAGAAATTTCACCTGTGAACGACCAAATTCAGATTTTTCCAAGTTTACTGTAATGCCAACTCGTTCAAAAATACGTAATAATGAATCCAAAATTTTGTTATGCTCACTCCAAGAACGTTTAGCAATAAGAATATCGTCAACATATGAAGTAATGTTGTCACGAAGATAAACAGGTAAAATTTCATTTAAACTACGAATGAATGCTGCTGAAGATACAGTAAGTCCAAACGGTAACTTCCGAAATCACTTTTCGGTAAATTAGTCATATCAGGTTATTGTTTACTTACTCACTAGATAGATTGATAGTCGAAGAGTTGTTTTGACAGATGCAAAGAATAGTAAAAGAGTAGGCAGCGGTGCAGAAAACTAAAAGGGAAATAGCACCACTACAGCTCGGGGCCCTATGCTCGCTACGGCACATATTCACTTAGAGTAGTGAATCCCCTGAGGACATTAATAGCCGCACATAATTTCTAGTTTGTGATTTAGTGGCCAATTTGGTGGAAGTGCGTACGTAAATTGATCTAACCATGCACATGGATGTATGTCATTCTTAGAGTTGCGGAAGATCTTAAATTTCCGAACAGTCTAAAAGTGTTTATAGTCAAAGTTTTCGCCTCGTGGCGACAAAGACCTACCGCGTCTGTCCCAGTCCGAATGTCGATTATGGTCAAGTTCGCGCGCCTGGTGCTCTCTTGTTGCTTCTCGTAAATGAAACAAATTATTTTCTTCAAACCCCTCTGCTACCTGTGATTCCAAATTTCTTTTGCTGTCTTTTCCTACAATTTCGCCTTCGATTTGTTTGACTTGCTTTCGTAATGCCTCAACTTCACTTTTAACGCGTTCATTAAATTTTCCCTGATTTTCAACATGCTTATTTATGTTCTGGTACTCTTCGGTTTCTGCAAATGGTAATGGAGCTGTATCATCCGAATCTCTGTCCCCATGTAAACTAAGATTTGTCAATTTATCTGAAATCTCCTCAACTCTTTCCGATAATTCACCTATTTTTTCTTTCTGTTTATTTACGTCTTCTGTAAGTGTCGCGACTCGGGTTTCGGTATTGTCACATTTAGTAGTTAACTGTTCACACTGTTGCGTTAAGTTATTTATTCTGTCATTTGGTACGGATTCCTTGATTCTTTCAATGATTTCTTCCTTATCGTGTGCACATTGTAAATTTAACTCTGAAAAGTTCTGTACTATCACGCGATCTTTTTCTTCCTGTTCCCTGCCCTGTTCCTCTTGTCTGATTTCTGTTGAAATTAAGCTATTATTGTGAGCCTTCAAAACCGGTTGTACTTCTTCTCTAATTTCTTTATTTGATTCGTCTTTCATGTATTTGAAACATGTCCCTGTTCGTGAGCCTAACTGTGTTTCCTTTGTTCCCATATCAGTTTCTAATTCAGATCGTAACTGTGATCCCACTGCTTTCATCTCGGTTTTAATTGTTCCTATTTCTGTTTCAATTGTTCCTATTTTTGAGCATAACCGTGTTGTCATTGCTTTCATCTCAGTTCTAATTGTTCCAAACTGTGAATCTAACAGTGTTTCCATTCGTGATCCCAAATTTAATATTGCACTCATCAACTGCTCCGTTTCTTCTGTCGTTAACCACGTAATCTGTGAATTTTCTGATTGAGAAAAATTTTGAACTGTTTCTGGACTATTTTCCCTGCTTATTAAATTGTTTTCAACACCATTATTCATCATACTGTTGTCCTGTGTTGACGAGTTCGCCATGTCAACAATTTCGTTATTCTGACTATTCATCATTTTTGCCTTTTTCATAGATCGCGTAATCATTTACAAAACATACAAAAAATTCGTCACTGTACGAAAATTACACACAAGGACTCTTTAGCTCCAACAATACCATTTACATGCAATGTCTCCCTCAAACACGATTAATCGAACAATTGTAATAATTGCACTAAATTGTCAAACGCGTATACAAGACAACAAATCAAATTCTGAGAAAAAATACCATTAGAAGAATGACAATTATCAAATCTACACATGCAAAATAGACTACAATTACTAAACTACAAATTACTACAACAATACTACCGTCTACTATTTTCACAATCAGAAGAATTCCAAGGGACGATCCGAAGCAGCGGTCGCCACGTGCATGGGGGCTTAATTAAATACGATTGAAAATATTTTTTATTTTTGGTAGCTGTAAGTCCGATTACGCAAGTCTCGTAAACGGTTGGCCCTGACTATTATTATTACGCAATCTGACTGCTTAGAACAACAACAAAGAATGAAATGAAATTTTTCGTTAACACAATTAATTAATCAAGTCCCCAGCAACTATAAAATCTACGAAACCAAAGCACAAGTATAACTGTTCTGTATGTGGGAGTGTGACTCAACGTACACATCTGGCACGGTTCTTTTCCAACAAGACGAGAATTTTTAAATACCAATTATACTGACGTGATAAAAGAAAATTACAAATACTACAATTGCGTAAGGAAACCAGAATTAAACTCTAATACAAGAACACACGCCAGATTCTTTGTTGACTGAACCTGTAATGACGCATTATTTAAAACATGGAATTAATGAAAAAACAGCACGCAATATTTTACCTTCATATATATTGACGAAAAGCACTCTGATCGTTACAGTATTTCCATTAGAATAACATCTGCTATCTCTCTCATCAAATAACTGCATAAAACATGGAACAGCACTCTCCACTATCACATCTCACTCCGACTTCACGACAAGCAGTGCCCACTAGCACATTTCGGTACGAACTGACCACTACGAGCTCTGGACAAGCACTGACTTCTACGAGCTCTACCCACGCACTGACTTCTACGAGTTCTTAACAGGCACTGACTACTACGAGTTCTCTCCAAGCACTGACTACCACGAGCTCTCGACAAGCACTGACTTCTACGAGCTCTCAACAAGCACTGACTTCTACGAGCTCTTTCCAAGCACTGACTTCTATGAGCTCTACCCACGCACTGACTTCTACGAGTTCTTAACAGGCACTGACTACCACGAGCTCTCGACAAGCACTGAGGAGGCGGCTTAATAGTACTCTTTGGCGCAATCTCTGGCGCAGTGGCTCAGTGTAGCCACCTTTCAAACTATATTAGCAGCACACGTGGTAATAGTTATGATGCTTGCTGATCAGTTCTGTTTGACTCTAGCGAATAGTCTGATATGAAACGGACAAAGTAAAACCCATATACACACGTAGTTTAAGCTCTTTTACATAACAGTAAATATTTGTACATTGCTGACCACTTAAAATTGCTACACTAAGTAGTATAACAACTTACTCAGTGCGTACATATACAGAATAGTGGAAAGAATACACAATCAAATGTTTAAGTTATTTGGGAGGAGTATAGAGTGCGAGATGCGGCGCACAGAATTTCCACGCCTGGCATCAACATCTCTGACCCATCCGGGCGTCAAGTCTGTGTACAGCCTGTCACCAGATGTGTTCAGTGGAGAGGTCTGGAGAACCTGCTGTCCAGAGCAACAGTCGAAAAGTCGATCTATGTCGAGGTAGTTCAGGACTATATGAGCAACATACTGCCTTGTTTTATCGTTTTGAAAGAGAACTGAATAGAGACCTCAGAGATGGCATAAAGCTACCAACCTTAACAAATGGGTTGTGAGCACTATGCGACTTAACTTCTGAGGTCATCAGTCCCCTAGAACTTAGAACTACTTCAACCTAACTAACCTAAGGACATCACACACATCCATGCCCGAGGCAGGATTCGAACCTGCGACCATAGCGGTCGCTCGGTTCCAGACTGTAGCGGCTAGAACCGCACGGCCACTCCGGCGGGCCAACCTTAACAAGTCAGCGACTATGTGAACCAGATCGTGTTGTGTACTCAAATGGCACTGCATACCATCACACCAGGTGTTGGGTCTACATGACAATGACAAATGCAGTCTGGCAATGATTGTTCTGCTATTTCGTCCATCGTAAATCTGTACGTATACAGGGTGTCCCAGCTATCTTGTCCGCCGAAAATATCTCTGGAACAATAACAGCTATTGGAAGACGACTTTCACCGGTATCAATGTAGGGCTGGGGCCCATGAATGTACATATTTGGAAACATTCTAAAACGAAAGCATATGTGTTTTTTTAACACAAACTTATGTTTTTTTTAAATGGAGCTCCTATATTTTTTCTTCAGCAATCCATAGCATGACAAAGCACATAGACAATGGCGTTGATTGCATCGCAATATTCCCATTACATCCCGAGATATTGAGACGCGAAGCTGACGCTTGAAACACCCGTCATGCGCTGCTAGAGCACGTCCTGAGGCTCAGGCGTGAACCCCATGCTGCCCGTAATCGCGATGTGATTGACATGTGTAATCGCACCTCCATACTTATCAAGAGGTCCGAAACGAATAATACGGTCTGCTGCCATCCTGCTGCGATTACGGGCAGCATGGAGTTCACGCCTGAGCCTCAGGACGTGCTCTAGCAGCGCATGTCGGGTGTTTCAAGCGTCAGCTTCGCGTCTCAATATCTCGGGATGTAATGGGACTATTGCGATGTAATCAACGCCATTGTGTATGTGCTTTGTCATGCTATGGATTGCTGAAGAAAAAATATAGGAGGTCCATTTAAAAAAAACATAAGTTTGTGTTAAAAAACACATATACTTTCGTTTTAGAATGTTTCCAATTATGTACATTCATGGGCCCCAGCCCTACATTGATACCGGTGAAAGTCGTCTTCCAATAGCTGTTATTGTTCCAGAGATATTTTGGGTGGACAAGATAGCTGGGACACCCTGTCCACGAAACCTAACTAAAAAGACCACCTTCGCGAGTACTGGGTGTAGTGACGTCGTTGGTTGCATGAATGTAGTTGAAGGGCAATTCGAGGATGTCGGTTGCATCTTTCTACACGATCGAGCATCTGTTCATAATGGAAGGCCTGTGGCGGAGTAATTACGTGACAATAACATCCCTTTAATGGACTGGCCTGCACAGAGTCCTGACCTGAACCCTATAGAACACCTTTGGGGTATTTTGGAACGCCGACTTCGTACCAGGCCTCACCGGCCGACATTGATAATTCTCTTCAGTACAACACTCCGTGAAGAATAGGCTGCCATTCCCCAAGAAACCTTCCAGCACCAGATTGAACGTATGCCTGCGAGAGTGGAAGCTAAGGGTGGGCCAGCATTATACTGAATACCAGCATTCCCGATGGAGGGCGCCACGAACTTGTAAGTCATTTTCAGCAAGGTGTCCGGATACTTTTGATCACATAGTGTATTTCGGAGGGAATACAGGGTGCAAGATGTGGTGCACAGAGTTTCCACATCTGGCAGCACCAAGATCTATGACCCATCTGGGTGTCACATCAGAAAGAGTTTGGCTGACACATAGGGATGTGTCAGTCGGTATCAATTCTGTGCCACAGTTCGTCAGTCACAGTGAATGGTGAGCAATGGTTGCGGTAGGTTGCGTACAACCTGTCACCAGATGCGTTCAGTTGGGAGGTCAGGAGAACAGTCGAGCTTTGTCAAGGTACTGCAGGACTAGATGGCTCAAATGGCTCTGAGCACTATGGGACTTAACATCTATGGTCATCAGTCCCCTAGAACTTAGAACTACTTAAACCTAACTAACCTAAGGACAGCACACAACACCCAGCCATCACGAGGCAGAGAAAATCCCTGACCCCGCCGGGAATCGAACCCGGGAACCGCAGGACTAGATGAGCAAGATGCAGTCTGGTATTATTTTTTTTGAAAGAGAACAATGGAGACCTCAGAGACAGCATACAGCCAGCATTGCCTGCCGTCCACCTCAGCCACCATGAAAACCAGATCGTGTTGTGGACTCAAATGGCACTGCAGACCATCACACCGGATGCTGCGCCTATAAGTGTCTGGCAATGACTGTTCTGCTTGGTGTGTCTACACGTAGCTATGTCGTCCGTCGTAAAACTGTACATATACTTGGAACATATCTAAAAAGACGACCTTCGTGACTACTGGGTGTAGTGACGCCGTTGATTGCCCCACTGTAGCTGTGCCTCTCCCTGCTGCTGCGCCAAAGGAAGCGGCAGCAAAGATCACCATGCTGGCAGTCTGTGCTGCTGCAGACGCCGTCGCATCGTCCACGTGGATACTTGTCTGGCTGGACACATTTCCTGACTCAGCATGTTGTTGTTGTTGTTGTGTTCTTCAGTCCTGAGACTGGTTTGATGCAGCTCTCCATGCTACTCTATCCTGTGCAAGCTTTTTCATCTCCCAGTACCTACTGCAACCTACATCCTTCTGAATCTGCTTAGTGTATTCATCTCTTGGTCTCCCTCTACGATTTTTACCCTCCACGCTGCCCTCCAATACTAAATTGGTGATCCCTTGATGCCTCAGAACATGTCCTACCAACCGATCCCTTCTTATCTTCAAGTTGTGCCACAAACTTCTCTTCTCCCCAATCCTATTCAATACTTCCTCATTAGTTATGTGATCTACCCATCTAATCTTCAGCATTCTTCTGTAGCACCATATTTCGAAAGCTTCTATTCTCTTCTTGTCCAAACTATTTATCGTCCATGTTTCACTTCCATACATGGCTACGCTCCATACGAATACTTTCAGAAATGACTTCCTGGCACTTAAATCAATACTGGATGTTAACAAATTTCTCTTTTTCAGAAACGCTTTCCTTGCCATTGCCAGCCTACATTTTATATCCTCTCTACTTCGACCATCATCAATTATTTTGCTCCCCAAATAGCAAAACTCCTTTACTACTTTAAGTGCCTCATTTCCTAATCTAATTCCCTCAGCATCACCCGACTTAATTTGACTACATTCCATTATCCTTGTTTTGCTTTTGTTGATGTTCATCTTATATCCTCCTTTCAAGACACTGTCCATTCCATTCAACTGCTCTTCCAAGTCCTTTGCTGTCTCTGACAGAATTACAATGTCATCGGCGAACCTCAAAGTTTTTATTTCTTCTCCATGAATTTTAATACCTACTCCGAATTTTTCTTTTGTTTCCTTTACTGCTTGCTTAACATACAGATTGAACAACATCGGGGAGAGGCTACAACCCTGTCTTACTCCCTTCCCAACCACTGCTTCCCTTTCATGCCCCTCGACTCTTATAACTGCCATCTGGTTTCTGTACAAATTGTAAATAGCCTTTCGCTCCCTGTATTTTACCCCTGCCACCTTTAGAATTTGAAAGAGAATATTCCAGTCAACATTGTCAAAAGCTTTCTCTAAGTCTACAAATGCTAGAAACGTAGGTTTGCCTTTCCTTAATCCTTCTTCTAAGATAAGTCGTATGGTCAGTATTGCCTCACGTGTTCCAGTGTTTCTACGGAATCCAAACTGATCTTCCCTGAGGTTGGCTTCTACTAGTTTTTCCATTCGTCTGTAAAGAATTCGTGTTAGTATTTTGTAGCTGTGACTTATTAAGCTGATAGTTCGGTAATTTTCACATCTGTCAACACCTGCTTTCTTTGGGATTGGAATTATTATATTCTTCTTGAAGTCTGAGGGTATTTCGCCTGTTTCATACATCTTGCTCACCAGATGGTAGAGTTTTGTCAGGATTGGCTCTCCCACGGCCGTCAGTAGTTCCAATGGAATATTGTCTACTCTGGGGACTCAGCATACGTAGCACTATTGTACAATGATGCACCGTCAAGTGAACGATACGGCACTGACTGCATCCGTCCTGTAGGCCTCGATTCCATACACAAATGACAGTCCCTACACCTCGGCCAACGTAACGGCAATATCGCGGAAAGGTAAAATGCAGTCTGGACAGGACACGATTTTGCTGCTGTCGATTTCTGACACATGCTGGTCGTTTCTACGGCTAGCACGAACGTTACCACAATCTTTTCACAACGATGGACCACTGAATTGCGACTTGTGGGCGGGAAACCAGTTTTGCGTGTATAGAGCCTGTAGGTTTCATTACTCCTCATGTAGTTGGTCTGAAATGTTAATCACCTGCATGTGGAAGCATATAATACATTTCACATGCGCAGGTTGTAATGGTACTTGAATCGCGTAGCCGTTGCGCTCTCGATGCCAGCAATGTTTTGCTGTGTTTCTGTGAAATAGTTAGCATATTCCTGAGACAGCATTCGGATTTGATTTCATTAATGTGGAGGTGCTTTGATGCATCGATATGTTTCTGTTGCAGCGATATTGTTCTTGTGTGTGTTCTTTCTTTTGTCGCTGTGATCTTTGACGTGCTTGTGACTCTGATTCTGCGGCGCGTAGGCGATTATTAGTTAGTTAGTTAGAGAGTCGGACCTTGAGAAGGTCAAGTCATGGACGTCATGTTGGAAAGACGGATATTGTAGTTAGCTTATAAAATTTGAACTTTAACAGGGAGGAAGATGTTTTCAAGCATGTTTTGTATTGTGAAGTGATGTTTTGTGTGTTACGTGATATTGCAACAAAAGCAATAAAAAGGAAGTGTAACTTAAATTCGGAGTGCTGATTATTTCTTTACATCACCATTGTGCTAACTTTCAAAGGTTGAATCTTCAAGAATGGTTTGTGAAACACATCTATAAAACTCTTGAACATAGCAGAATAAAACCTAGGCCTCTTTGCATCCGAGCTAGGAATCATCACCACCTAGATTTTCGACGATTGAGCCATGATTTTACAACGAGACCAGCGCGGGAAATACGGAAAGATGAGTGCCTAGTTTATTCATTATTACATGAAATGACTTTATTAACTGTGCTCTAATGACACCTGCCACATAATAACTTTGTTGTTGCCCGAAAATGCAGTATTTAGCAGCGTGAGCAACACCACAATCATTATTAAATTCTGACCTTTGTTGTGGTAGGGTTGTTAGAAGGTCAATGTCTGGAGGAGGAAGCAGTGTATAGCCGGCCGCTGTGGCCAAGCGGTTCTAGGCGCTTCAGTCTGGAACCGCGCGACCGCTACGGTCACAGGTTCAAATCCTGCCTCGGGCTTGGATGTGTGTCATGTCCTTAGGTTAGTTAGGTTTAAGTGGTTCTAAGGGACTGGTGACCTCGGATGTGAAGTCTGATAGTACACAGAGCCGTTTCAACCATTTCGAAGCTCTGTACAGAAGTAGTCCAGGTATTATTATTCTGTCTCATACGAATGGAGGGAGAAAGACTGTCAGTGCACCTCAATACGCGCCCTGGTCATTTTTATCGTATTCTGACGGGCCTGTGACAGACATACGGTGGAGGCGGTGTAACCGATGCGCAGTCTGCGCATTATACTAATACCACAAATGCTGCTAACAGGGGTCAACGAGACGGACTGCCTTTCTTCCCAATAATCCCATTTAAATTCACATACATCTACATCTACGTGATTACTCCGCTACTCACAGTAAAGTGCCTGGCAGAGGGTTCAATGAACCACCGTCATGCTGTCTCTCTACCGTTCCATCCTCGAACCGCGCGCGGAGCACTTAGATTTTTCTATGCGAGCCCTGATTTCTCTTAGTCTATCCTGTTCGACATTTCTCCCTATGTAGGCGGGTGCCAACAGAGTGTTTTCGCAATCGGGGGAGAAAACTGGTGATTGAAATTTCATGAGACGATCCCATCGAAACGAAAAACGCCTTTGTTTTAATGATTGCCACTCCAATTCATGTATCATGTCTGTGGCACTATCTCCCCTATTTCGCGATAATAAAAAACGAGCTGCCCTTCTTTGAACTTTTTCGATGTCATCTGTCAGTCCCACCTGATGCGGATCCCACACCGCACAGCAATACTCCAGAATAGGGCGGACAAGCGTGGTGTAAGCAGTCTCTTTAGTAGACCTGTCACACCTTCTAAGTGTTCTGCCAATGAATCGTAGTCTTTGGTTTGCTCTACCCACAACATTATCTATGTGATCGATCCAAATTAGGTTATTTGTAATTCTAATCCCTAAGTATTTAGTTAAATTTACAGCCTTCATATTTGTGTAACATATAGCGTAATGGAAATTTAGCTGATTTCTTTTAGCACTCATGTGAATAACTTCACACTTTTCTTTATTCAAAGTCAATTGCCACTTTTCGCACCATACAGATATCTTATCTAAATCATTTTGCAAGTCGTTTTCGTCATCTGATGACTTTAAAAGACGGTAAATGACAGCATCATCTGCAAACAATCTAAGACGGCTACTCAGATTGTCTCCTATGTCGTTAATATAGATCAGGAACAGTAGACAGCCTATAACACTTCCTTGGGGAACGCCAGGTATTACTTCGGCTTTACTCGATCACTTTACATCTATTACTACGAACTGTGACATTTCTGACAGGAAATCACGAATCCAGTCGCACAACTGAGGCGATATTCCATAGGCACGCAGTTTGGTTAGAAGATGCTTGTGAGGAACGGTGTCGAGAGCCTTCTGGAAATCTGAAAATATGGAATAAATTTGACATCCCCTGTCGATAGCGATCATAAATAGATACTTGTGTTTTGCAAGAACGATATTTTATGTTTCCGTCCTGACTATATGTCAATATATCATTTTCTTCGAGATACTTCATAATATTCGAATATAGCATATGTTCCAAAACCTTACTGCAAATCGACGTTAGCGATATGGGCCTGTAATTCTGCGGATTACTCCTCCTTCCCTTTTTGGGTATTCGTGTGACTTGCACAATTTTCCGGCATTTAGGTATGGATCTTTCTGTGGGCGAGCGGTTGTATATAATTGCTAAAATGGAGCTATTTTATCGCCATACTCTGAGAGGAACCTGACTGGAATACAATCTGGACCGAAGTCCTAGCCTTCATTAAGTGATTTATTCTGCCTCGTTACTCCGAGGATATGTGCTTCTATGTTTCTCATCTTGGCAATTGTTCTTGATTGGAATTCAGGAATATTTAATTTGTCTTCTTTGGTGAAGGAGTTTCGGAAAATCGTCTTTAATAACTCTGCTTTAGTGGCACTGTCATCAGTGACTTCACCGTTGTTGCCGCGCAGTGAAGGTATTGATTGCGTCTCGCCACTGGTGTGCTTTATGTATGACCAGATTGTCTTAGGGTTTTCTGCCAGATTTCGAGACAGAATTTCATTGTGGAAATTAGTAAAAGTATCTCGCATTGAAGTACGCTCTATATTTCGAACTTATACCAAACTTTGCCAGTCTTGGGGATTTTGCGTAGTTTTAAATTTGGCATGCTTTTTTCGCTGCTTCTGCAACAGCGATCTGACCCGTTTTGTGTATTGTGATGGATCAGTACTATCACTTATTAATTTATGTGGTATGTATCTCTCAATTGCTGTCGATACTATCTCTTTCAAATCGTTCCACAAATTTTCTACGCTTACATGATCAAATCGGGAGGAGTGAAGGCTATCTCTTAAAAAAGGCATTAAGAGCATTTTTATCAGCTTTTTTAAATAGATACACTCTGCATTTGTTTTTGATGCTTGTAAGTGTTACGGTATTCAGCGTAGCAGCAACTGCCTTGTCGTCGCTAATCGCTGTATTCGTCAAGATACTCAATATTTGTCCAGGATTATTTCTTGCTAAGAGGTCAAGTATGCATTCGCAACCATTTACGCTTCGAGGGGGCTCATGAACTAATTGTTCAAATTAATTTCCTGAGAAAGCATTCAGTACAATTTCGGATGACGTTTTATGCCTGCCGCCGGCTTTCAAAGTATAATTTTTCCAGCATGTCGAGGGTAGATTGAAGTCAGCACTGATTATAATTGTATGAGTGGGGTACCTATTTGAATTGAAAGTTTTCTTTGAACTGTTCAGCAACTATATCTTCTGAGTCTGGGGGTAATTACATTTGTAATTACACTTCTGTACGAGATGTACTCATGTATTATCAAACAGTCTGCGTGTCGCTCAACTCCTTCTAGTCCCGTTGTCAATCACGGTTGGTATGAATTCTGATAACTGGAGCAGTGCTCTACAGTAGGTGCCACTACAGTGCCATATGTGGTGTCCTTAAACATATATGCTACACTTTCACAGAGTCAGCTACTATATAATGTCTTCTATGTAACTCCCTGGTAGCAATTTCATGTGTTCTTCCACTTTACGTCGATATGTAGATTGCACGTTTTGCAATGTGGGTAGCTGCAGAAGCATACTCCGAATTTAGTAATGGATAACATCACTCATTTTTTCTTGTTTGTAGTTATCAGCACTCTATTTCTGCTGGAAAATCAAGCTAAAATTCCTTCACTGTCGCTCCCACCTCCTTCCAGTGTACCGAACGAGGTGGCGCAGTGGTTAGCACACTCGACTCGCGTTCGGGAGCCGGCCGGGGTGGCCGAGCGGTTCTAGGCGCTTCAGTATGGAACCGCGCTATCGCTACGGTCGCAGGTTCGAATGCTGCCTCGGGCATGATGTGTGTGATCTCCTTAGGTTAGTTAGGTTTAAACAGTTCTAAGTTCTAGGGGACCGATGACCTCAGATGTTAAGTGCCATAGTGCTCAGAGCCATTTTTTCTTTCGCATTCGGGAGGACGATGGTTCAATCCCGCGTCCGGCCATCTTGATTTAGGTTTTCCGCGATTTACCTAAATCGCTACAGGCTAATGCCAGGATGATTCCTTTGAAAGGACACGGCCGACTTCCTTGCCCATCCTTCCCTAACTCGATGAGACCGATGACCTCGCTGTTTGGTCTCATCCCCCAAACAACCCCCCCCCCCCCCCCGCCTCCCCCCCAGAATCCTTCCTTCCTTCCAGTGTTCCTGAGGCGAGCCTTTCATGTAGACGTCGTCATACCCTGAGAACGTAATTTTTTTTTTTTTTCTTTATTGTATTTCAATTCCCCATCGGGGCGGGCTGGCAGCAGCATATGCGCTGCTCTTCAGCCGAAAGACATAGAACAAAACAATAGAAGACATTTAAAAACAGCAAAGGAGAGAAGAAGGCGAACATAGATATACAAAAGGGGAGAACATCATGGAAGGCAATATACAAAAAAACGGGGTGACTGTAAAATGGAGATAAAAAAAACTGTTTAAAAGTAGCACACACAAATAGCCACACCCTGCGACGATTAAAAGAACACAAGGCACAGTATGACTGGAGCATGAAGGTGTTGACGGATGGCATAGCACACTGACGGCGAACCTCAAGGCAGTACACAATTAAAATCACACCTCTGGACGCACACGAGAAATAGCACGAAACACAACACTGACGTGGCACACTGATGATGATCAATACAGAGGATCTGCCAGGTTCAAGGAGATGAGGGAGACCTGAAGAAGGGAGGGAGGGGAAGAGATGGGGGAGGGGAATGGGGGTCGCTCGGAAGAGGGCCAGGTAGGGAGGGATGTGGGAAGGAGAGAGGCAAGTATGGGGTGCAGGGTCTCAGGGGAGGGGGGGATGGAGGAGAATCCGCTCTGGGAGAAGGAGGAAAGAGGAGAAGGGGGCCCTGGGGAGGGGGGGGGGGGAACAAGGCCGGGTTAGAGTTGGAAGGAAGGGTATATGTCACGGCGAAGTTCGTCATCCGGGAGGGGGAGGCGTTGGAAATTGCCCTGATGAAGGAGATGGAGGGTGTGGAGGTGGAGAGAGGGAGGGATACAGCGATAGAGGCGCGGCAACGGGCGAGGGGTGGAGAGGAAGGAGGAAACCAGAGGGTGGGGGGGATCAACCCTGCGAACAATGTAAAGGATGCGGAGATGTTGGAGGAACAAGAGGAGGTGGGGGAAGGGGATCAGTTCATACAGGAGCCGTGTGGGGGAAGGAAGGCGGATACGGAAGGCAAGGTGGAGCGCATGGCGTTCAAGGATTTGGAGAGCCTTGTAAAAGCGGGTGGGGGCGGAGATCCAGGCGACGCTGGCATAACAGAGGATAGGACGGATGAGGGATTTGTAGGTGTGGAGGATGGTAGAAGGATGCAATCCCCATGTCCGGCCGGACAGGAGTTTCAGCAGGCGGAGGCGGGAATGGGCTTTCTGCTGGATGGTCAGGAGATGAGGGGTCCAGGTGAGGTGTCGGTCAAGGGTGAGGCCAAGGTATTTCAGGGTGGGGGTGAGTTGGATAGGACGACCATAAAGGGTGAGGTAGAAATCTTGGAGGCGAAAGGAGCGAGTGGTACGGCCTATGATGATTGCCTGGGTTTTGGAGGGGTTCAGACGGAGGAGCCACTGGTTACACCAAGTGGTGAACTGGTTAAGGTGGGTTTGGAGGGTACGTTGAGACCGTTGAAGGGTAGGATAGAGAGCCAGGAAGGCGGTGTCATCAGCATATTGGAGAAGGTGAACTGGTGGGGGTGGCTTGGGCATATCAGCTGTATACAAGAGATAAAGGAGAGGGGAGAGGACAGAACCCTGGGGGACGCCAGCCGTGGGATAAAAGAGACGGGAGTTGGTGTTGTGGAGGGTGACATAGGAAGGACGGTGCGAGAGGAAGGAAGCGACCAGACGGGCAAAATTGATAGGCAGGGCGTAGGTTTGGAGTTTAAAGAGGAGACCGGGATGCCATACACGGTCATAGGCATTTTGGAGGTCAAGGGAAACAAAAATGGCGGAGCGACGGGAGTTGAGCTGGAGGGACAGAAGGTGAACAAGGTTGAGGAGTTGGTCGTCAGCAGAGAAGGAGGGTCGGAAGCCACACTGGGTAAGGGGGAGGAGGTGGTGTTGAGCAAGGTGCCGATGGATACGGTGGGAGAGGATGGATTCAAGGACCTTACTGAAGACGGAGGTGAGGCAGATGGGACGATAGGAAGAGGCGGCAGAAGGGGGTTTGTTGGGTTTGAGGAAGAGGAGGACGCGGGAGGTCTTCCACAGGTCAGGGTAGAAGCCAGTAGAGAGGATGACATTATAGAGATGGGCGAGGACAGTTAGGAAGGAATAGGGGCTTTCTCGAAGGTGACGGTAGGTGACACAGTCGTGACCAGGGGCCGTGTTGCGTTTGGACTGGAGGAGAAGTTTAATGTCTTGTGCTGTGATGGGAGTGCTGACGTCGGAGGGGGGCAACTGTCCCAAGTACTGGAGACTAGGAGCAAGTGGAGCGACTGAGGTATCAGCACGTTCCATGACGGTGGGGAAAAGAGAATAATCAAAGTGGGGATCATCGGGGATGGAGAAGACCTCGGAAAGGTGGGAAGCAAAGTGGTTGGCCTTACTGAGGTCGTCTGGAAGGGGGCGATCGTTATGGAGAAGGGGGTAGTGGGGAGCGGAAAGGGAACCAGTAAGACGATGGAAGGCAGACCAGTACTTGGAGGAGTTGATAGGGAGGGTGGCATTGAGTCGTGTGCAGGTCTGGCGCCAGTCCCGGCGCTTCGTTGCTGTAATAAGGTTCCGTACGTGTCGCTGTATTTGCCGGTGGCGTTGGAGTGTATCCCTGTCACGAGTGCGGAGGAAGGAGCGATAGAGGCGGCGGGATTCACGGAGGAGGAGGACAGCCTGCGGAGGGAGAGTGGGACGGTGTGGGTGGATGGTTTTAGTAGGAACATGGGCCTCCACGGCGTCAGTAATTACCGTCTGAAGGAAGGACGAGGCGCGGATGATGTCGTCAGGATGGCGATAGGTAAGAGGGTGGCTCTCGACCTGGGTGGAGATGGAGTCCCGGTAGGCATCCCAGTTGGCACGGCGATAGTCATGGACGACCTTGGGAGGGGGTGCAGGTTGCGGAGCTGGAGGGGGGCGGTTTGCAGACGTTATGGTGAGAAGGACAGGGAGGTGGTCGCTACCTGTGGGGTCAAGGACGGCGACAGTGATACGCCCAAGGAGGTTGGCGGAGGCAATGACAACATCGGGGGTGGTGTTACTTTCGGGTCGGGTGTGCTGGGGAATGGGAACAAGGTCACCCTGGATTGTGGAGAGGAACTGATGCCACCGCCGAAGGGCAGCAGGAGTGCGGCTATGGACGTTGAGGTCGGCGGCAATCACGTAGGTGGAGAAGGTGTGGTCAACGTGTGAGATGAAGTCATAAGGAAGAGGAGCAGTGGAGCGGACATAGATGGTGGCACAGGTAATGGTGAGGGAGGGGAAGAAGACGCTAAGGATAAGGTGTTCAGTGGGGTCATTGAGGAGAGGTTGTGGCCGGACGGGGATATGCTTAAGGTGGCCAATCGCGACTCCACCCTGCGCACGAGGACCAGGAGCATCAGTGCGGTGGAGGATATAGGGGGAGGAGCGGATAGAATGGTGGGGCTGGAGAAAGGTTTCGTTCAAGAGGAAGGTGTCGACCTGGTGGTGGGAGAGGGTGTGCATGAGGAGGTATTTGTTGGAGCGGAAGGAGCGAATGTTCTGGAAGAGGATGCGAGACTCGTGCCGCGCCATGACGGGAAGGAGGGGGGGAAGAGAGGGAAGGGAAGAGACTTAAACTAGGGTGTCGAGGCGGGTGAAGGTGAAGTGGGCTTGGTTGTGGGAGTAAGTGGCGAAGGTGTTCAGGTGGAAAACAGAGCGAGCAGCAAGGGATATTTGTTGGAAGGTGTGCGGGCGCTGAAAAGGGTGAATGTTTTGGAGTACAACGGTAATGAACCGGATGATGTCCTCGGCCGTGGGGGGTGGACGGAGGGAATTGTTAGGATGGACAGGAGGATCGACAGGACGAACTGGGACTGTAAGTTCAGGGGTGGCTGGAGGGGGTTTAGCTTTACATTTGTGGGAGTATGTGGGATGGGGGCCATTGCAGGTATTACAGGAAGGAGGAGCAGCGAGGTTGGGGCAGTTCTTGAGAAAATGGGAGGCCTTGCAATGGGGACAGGTGGGGGGGTTTTTGCAGTTGGGAGTCAGGTGGTCATTGTACATCAGGCACCGTTGGCAACGGTAGGATTGGGGAGGGGATGTGGAGGATTCTACAGGGTGGCGACGGTGGTATATCAGGGCACCCTGGGTAAGGAGATGGTCTATGGACGGGGCGGACTCTGAGAATACCCGCATGAGGTAGGTGGGACCAGAGGCATTGTGGATACGGCGAGCAGAGCGGATTTCCAAGTCCGGGTGGGAGTTCAGTTCTACCAACACTTCATCCTCTGTGATCACCGGGCTGAGCTTGGTGATCACAGCGGTGTAGGTGGGGGGGCGACGGGGAGGCTGGGGCTGACGAGGAGTGGAAGCGGAAAGGAAGGGTGTCAGAGAGGCGTGGGGGCCAAACATAACTCGTGGGAGTTTTCGCAGGAGGTCTGTGTGAAATGATGGGGACGGGGACTTGATAAGGACTGAGTCCCTGCGGGGAATGAGTTGGGAGATGGGAGCACCAGGTAAGTACTTTCGTATTTCCTTGGTGAGGGTACGAGCGTCGAGGAACTTAGGATCGGGAGTGGACAGGACAAAGGTGTGGAGGGTGGGGGCCAAGGTAGGGGTGGCAGGAGGAGGGGTGGTGTCCATGGTGACGGCAGGGGGAGGGGGAGGTGGCGTTGATTTTTTGTGGGAAGTGGCGGGAGCAGAGTCGGTAAGGACGCGCTTTTGGGGTTTTTTGGAGACTGGAGGCTGGGAGGAGGGGAGAGGGACGGGGAGGAGAGGGAGGTGGCGGGTGGCAGATCCCTGTGGCGTACTGGAGGCACCGGGAGAAGCAGCTGGTTCAGTGGTGGCGATGGTGGCTCGGCGCAACGTGATGCGTGCGGGAGATGCAGAAGACGAAGCGACGGGGTCGGTGAGAGAGGGGAAGCCAACCACCTGAGGGGCGGCAGCAGAGGCGGCAACAGAGGCGTACGTGAGGGCGGGGGTAGTAGTGGGAGCTGTTGAGGGTGTGGAGGCTGGAGGAAGGGTGTAGAGGTGTGGGTATACAGCAGGGGAGGAGATAGGGGGGTGGGTAAGTGGAGGAAGGGAAGGGGAGGTGGAAGGAGGGAGGCCAGAGGCGGCACTCCAGGAAGTGACTGTGGGAGAGGGGGAGGGGGAGGTGTAGATGACGGTGGAGGTGGGAGTACTCATTGCAGACGAACGGCGACGGACAGACGGACGTGCAGCAGGCGGCGTCGGCGTCGGCGATGGGCAGCGGCGAACAGCAGGCGGCGTCGGCGTCGGCGTCGGCGGCGAACAGACGGACGAACAGCAGGCGGCGGCGGCGGCAGCGGCGGCGGTTGCGACGACGGCGATGGACAGCCAGCAGGCGGACGGACGGACGGACGGACGGACGGACGGACGAACGAACGAACAGCGACAGCAGCGGGCAGACAGACAGACAGACAGACAGACAGACACACACAATCTTCGAAGACGGAGATTCCACCCTGAGAGTAGCCCAGGCTTTGTAATCTGACACTTTCGAAGGAGGGGATCCAACCCTCTAGATGCTGAGAACGTAAGTGAGTCTCTCTGCTAAATTGTTTACTTATCTTGAGACCTCCTTTGGGAGCAAACGATAGGGCCTGAATATTTACTGAAACATTACCACCTGGGTTACATAAATCAAAACGTCTGTGAAGTATGCGCATGTCTTAGCACAGGGCTTAACAACTGGCCGGTTTTGAGCGCGAGTACTCGCGTCTGCTCAGGCGCGTGCTCGCGAGCAGGTGCAAGGTCGCGGAGTAGGGAGGGAGGGGAGGGAGGGAGGGGAAATGCGCGCGCACGTTTGAATATGATCTCGCGTTCTTAGCAGATTTAACTAGCCATCTGAATGCTTTGAACATTTTACTACAAGGTAAAGATCTGCTAATTACTCATTTCATAGATCGAATACGAGATTTTAAAATGAAATTGACACTTTGGGCGAGTCAGCTGGAAACAGGAAACCTAGCTCATTTTCCTAAATTATCATCCATGCAACATGTTCACAAAGACTTTGAACGTTATTCACATAGGTTAGTTGGTCAGCGCTTTCAAGATCTGACAGCACTAGACAGTGATTTTGATCTGTTCATATTCAGCGAATATTTAAGAGATTCGTCCTGAGCTGCAGCAAGAAATTATTGACCTGCAGTGTGACAGAGAATACAGAGACAAATTTCAGAACAAGAAAAACATTTTGGAATTCTAGAGACACTTCCCTCAGGATAGATTTGCTCGTTTGCACAAACTGGCGGCTACAATAATATCGATGTTCGGTTCCACATATGTTTGTGAACAACTGTTCTCTACAATGAAATGTAACAAGACGCACCTGAGAAACGCATTGTCTGATCGAAATTTAAACTGCACGCTGCGCCTAAAATGCACAACAACAATTACTCCGAACGTAGACGCAATTGTAAAGGGCAAAAAGTACAAGATAACCGAGAATCCCACACTTCAGTGACACCTTTTATTGTGTAACAGTTCACAAATTAATGCGAATGTAGAGGCATACACTAAGCTAATAAAATTATGTGGCACGTGTACATTATTTGTTTCATTTGTCGCAGTAATAATTCGTGAGTGATATCCCTGCAGGTGGCCGCGGATTTACATTGACTGGCGGCAGCTGTTGTGTGCCCCACGTGACTCTCCCCACCCTCCGCTCTGGTCCTGTGGTGGGGGTAGCGTGCTCGCGCTGCCCCATGCTCGCGCCTTGCTGCTCACAGCTTGCTCTGCGAGCACTATGTTGTGAAGCCCTGTCTTAGCAGATACACCGTACGACTGTACCGTAATAACCTCTCTGAAGAGGCCTACAATATCGAATGTTTTCTGGTAACGTGAGAAGAGCTAATGTACAACTTTATCTGCGTCTACTACTTTTCAAATATCGTGTGCGAAGTAACGTGATGGTATTTCATTTGAGGGTCTCAGAGTCTCAGAGTGGTGTTCCTTTTTGCTGAAAGGTTCGTTTATTTTCGAACTTAGGATTCACCTGTGCGATAGACTCCTGCGTGCCCCCTGCTGCACAGCCCCCTCCACCGGTGCACAGCCCCGGAGGAGGCTGCACTGACCCCTTAGGCTGCCCGCTTCCTCGAGCCATGCAGTGAACCTCACTCCTCCCGAAGTGACCCTCACGCCTGACACTCAGCTCCTCACAAAACTGACAGAACGGAAAATTTATGGGCTGACTTCACAACTGTGGAATTCATCAGCTTACCGTTTCTTTTTGTTTGTCATCTCACTGGCCTTTCTAGATGAATCCCTTTCATACTGAGAGAAGACACTGTACGACACAAAAAGGTAGGTGTTATAATGTCTATCTATCTACACTGAAGCACGAAAGAAACTGGTGTAGCCATGCAGAGATATGGAAACAGGCAGAATACGGCACTGCGGTCGGCAACGCCTATATAAGACAACCAATGTCTGGTGCAGTTGTTAGATCGGTTACTGCTGCTAGAATCGCCGGTTATCAAGATGTGAGTTTGAACGTGGTGTTATAGTCGGTGCATAAGTGTTGGGACACAGCATCTCTGACGTAGCGATTAACTGAGGATTTTCCCGTACGATAATTTCACACGTGTTCCGTAAATATCAAGAATCCGGTAAGACGTCAAAGCTCCGACAACGCCTATACAGGGTGTTGCAAAAAAGTACGGCCAAACTATCAGGAAACATTCCTCACACACAAAGAAAGAAAATATGTTATGTGGACATGTGACCGGAAACGCTTACTTTCCATGTTAGAGCTCATTTTATTACTTCTCTTCAAATCACATTAATCATGGAATGGAAACACACAGCAACAGAACGTACCAGCGTTACTTCAAACACTTTGTTACAGGAAATGTTCAAGATGTTCTCCGTTAGCGAGGATACGTGCATCCACCCTCCGTCGCATGGAATCCCTGATGCGCTGATGCAGCCCTGGAGAATGGCGTATTGTATCACACCCGTCCACAATACGAGCACGAAGAGTCTCTACATTTGGTACCGGGGTTGCGTAGACCAGAGCTTTCACATAGCCACCTTAAATGAAAGCCAAGAGGGTTGAGGTCAGGAGAGCGTGGAGGCCACGGAATTGGTCCACCTCTACCAATCCGTCGGTCACCGAATCTGTTGTTGAGAAGCGTACGAACACTTGGACTGAAATGTGCAGGAGCTCCATCGTGCATGAACCACATGTTCTGTCGTACTTGTAAAGGCACATGTTCTAGCAGCACAGGTAGAGTATCCCGTATGAAATCATGATAACGTGGTCCAGTGAGCGTAGGTGGACGACGAAACTAAAATGAGCTGTAACATGGAAATTAAGCATTTCCGGACACATGTCCACATAACATCTTTTCTTTATTTGTGTGTGAGGAATGTTTCCTGAAAGTTTGGCCGTACCTTTTTGTAACACCCTGTATAAGACAACCAATGTCTGGAGCAGTTGTTAGACCGGTTACTGCTGCTACAATCGCCGGTTATCAAGATGTGAGTTTGATCGTAGTGTTATAGTCGATGCATGAGTGAAGGGACACAGAATCTCTCAGCCAGCGATTAACTGACGATTTTCCCGTACGATAATTTCACGCGTGTACCGTAAATATCAAGAATCCGGTAAGACGTCAAAGCTCCGATATCGCTGCGGCCGGAAAAAGATCCTACAAGAATTGGACCGAAGTGCAACCCTTGCGCAAATTGCTGGAGATTTCAATGCTGGGACATCAACAAGTGTCCACGTGGGAACTGTTCAATCAAACATAATCGATATGGGCTTTCGGAGCCATAGACTCACTCGTGTACCCTTGATGACTGCACGACACAAAGCTTTACGCTTCGCCTGGGCCCGTCAACACCGACATTGGACTGTTGATTACTGGAAACATTTCGCCTGGTCGAACAAGCCCCGTTTCAAATTGTATCGAGCAGATGGACTTGTACAGCTATGGAGACAACCTCATGAATTCATAGACCCTGCATGTCAGCAGATACAGAGATGCGTGGCGGCTCTGTAATGGTGAGGTGCGTGTGCAGTTGGAGTGATATGGGACTCCTGATACGTCTAGCTACGACTCCGACAGGTGACACGTACGTAAGAATCATGTATGATCACCTACATCCATTCATGTCCATTGTGCATTCCGACAGACTTGGGAAATTCCAGCAGGACAATGCGACACTCCACACTTGCAGAATAGCTACAGAGTGGCTCTAGGAAAACTGTTCTGAGTTTAAGCACTCCGGCTGGCCACCAGATTCTGTAGACACCGACATTGTTGAGCATACCTGGGATGTCCTGAAACGTGCTGTTCAGAAGAGGTCTCCATTCCCTGGTAATGTTACGGATTTACGGACAGCCCTGCAGGATTCATGGTGTCAGTTCCCTCCAGCACTACTTCAGGTCGACTCCATGCCAAGTCGTGTTGCGGCACTTCTGCGTGTTCGTGGGAGCCCTACACTACATTAGACAGGTGTACCAGTTTCTGTGGCTCTTCAGTGTATCCATCTATGACAGCCCACGGACACGTTTAATCACGGAACGCCTTCAGTATCAGTTTGAAACTTCGTATTGCATGACTGAACATTTGAACTGTCTCTGAATATCAACAACATTAGCCACCGGAATGGGGTCTGGAAAGTAGTAGATGAGGTACTGGCGAAGCACAGCTGGCGAAATGCAAACATCCCAGGTTCGATTCCTACTCCAGTTTAAACTCTTCATCTGCCAGGATGTTTCAAGGTAAGTCATTCAATTCCATTTTCGTCCGTAGAAGTGGGATCGTTGCAGTCCTGACGGTAAGATGTTTTGGTATCACAACAAACAAATAGAACAGGCGACACTTTTTTTCATACATAATGTAAGAATTTTTTACATTCAATTCATTGTTTTCAAGATTTATAGACCCATTGCAAAGAGCAGCGTTATGCAGCAAGGGTTTTATGAAAGGAAAGCATTTGTTCGCATTAGAGTTCTATCAGTTTTAAATTTTCTTCTTGAAAATTCTTTGAGGCAACAGTATTCAGAATGTTAAATCAACGAATGTGCACTGCTTCCCTATGTTTGTCGCTTTCCTTACAGAATCACAGGTGATAGAGTAGAAATATAAACTAGGGGTTTACGAAGTTCTTTTAGGTTTTTCCAACAGTCCGAAATTCACTTCCATACAGTCTTGTACTCCAAACGTACATCCTCAGAAATTATACCTCAAATAAAGTCCTACGTTTAATACAAGTAGATTTCATTTGTCCAGAAGTGCCCACCTGTTAGTATACTTTTTATATCTGCCTTGCTTCGGCTATCATGTGTCATTTTCGTTCAAGGGCAGCAGGAGTCATTCACTTCCTCTACTTCGTGGACTAAAATTATGATGTTTCGGTTACCACTGACCTCATTTCTGCAACCCTCAACACTTCCGTCGTTGGTATGAATAAATAATTTATGACTATTAGAGTGTCCATTCCATGTAGCAGACCCTGCAATATTTTCTCACACTCACTGAGGCAAGCAATGTCGTGAGCGAATCTTGTCATTAATATTCTTTCACCCATTCGTGAACATTTCTTTTATTTCCATCACTACTTTTTCAATGTATAGGTTTAACAGTGGAGGCAAAAGATTACATGCCCCCCCCCCAACCCCAACCCCCCATCCCCCTTATCCCTGCCTGATTCGAGCACCACATTATTACTCTTCTGTTCTTCTTTTCCTCTCTTGGTTTTTGTACAGATTGTATATTACTTGTCTCTCCATGTAGTTTATATCTTTTTCCCTGAGAATTTCGAATGTCTTGCTCCGTTACACACTGTATAAGGTTGGTATGGAAGCTTTTTGATTTCTATGAAGCCTGGACTCCAACGTAAATCCAAATGTAAGAAGTATCTATCTGGCTGCTTTACCTTTTAGAAAACCAAACTGATCGTCATGTAATAGTTCCTAGCTTTTCTTTTCCGTTCTGCACAGATGCACAGATATTAAGCTGGTTGTGCTACAGTTCTCTCGCTTGTCTGCCCTTGGTATCTTCGAGATTGTGTAGGTGATATTCTTTGGGAAGTCTGGTGGCATGTTTTCAGTCCCTAAGATTCTACAAACCATTCTGAATGGTCTCTTGTTGCCATTTTCCCCAGCAATTTTAGAAATTCTGAAGTAGTGTCATGTGTGGTTTCCACCTTATTGAGTCGCAAGTTTTCCGAAGCCCTGTTAAATTCAGAGTCTAGTAATGGATCATCTATATCTTTCATATCGACTCTCGTATTTTCATTAGGGATATCGTCAGACGGTTTCTTCCCCTCGTAAACGCCTTCACTCTATACTCTCTCCATCCAATCGTTCTCTTTTCTGCATTTAACAGTGGAATCACTCCTACAATTTCAATGGTGAGACCTTTACATTTAATTTCACTGAAGCTTATTTTGACTTTATTACATTCTTAATCACTCTTTCCGATCATTATTTCTTTTTCGATTTTTGGCATGTTTCTCGCAGCCACTACGCTTTGGTTCCCTGCACTTTCCGTTTATTTTGTTCTGAGTGATTTATAGAGGCTGTTCCAGGAGCGATAATCAGTATTCAGAGATACGACAGGAACGGTCGTTTGAAACAAAAAAGTCTCACGAACATTCAATTTAAAATGCATACCTTAAGAGTTATGAGCATTGCTTCACGTTTAATACTGTCATACAAATATCGTCTACTGAAAACCCGTCACCGTCACTTACTTCACACAGGTGCGATGGGAAGCGCTACGTCTCAACTTGCAGACAAATCAGTCAATGTGGAACATGGGAAACATGTGTGAAATGCAATATGTTCGTTACTTGACGTACCAGATAAGCCACCACAGCCCTGGTTGAAGAGAAAACCACACATACGTGACAATCAAACGTCAAAACAACAAAAGAGTTTTCCGACACGAAGAAACCAATGGCCGACGGCCTTCACTTAACGACCCAGAGCAGCAGTGATTCTGTAGATTTGTCAGTGCTAACAGACAAGAAACACTGCGTGAATGTGGAACCCAATGTGGAACCCAATAAATTATATAAATCAAGAATCCATCGAAATCAAAATCAGTGACTATGACCTACAGCTCGATATCCAGCAATTGCAAGGTTCAAGTGGGCGTACCGGACATGAAATCAAAGTATGTTCATGTATGGCGATAATGTAGCCATGAGTGACGTCACAGCCGGCAGCTGGGTTGTGTAATGGTGTACGAGGAGCCCACCAGCAGTCACTCCACTTGACAGTGGCTGAGAAGCACTTGGTCGAAAGCTCACGCCACTTCAGACCCTTGAAGCAACTGGAAACCCGAGAACAGTTTATTCTGTAGGCAGAAACTGGTGAAATAAGCAGCACTTTCCACCATTTATACATTTCCATAGCCACAGTCTACAGAACTGTGTTCACAATCGTAGTGTTAAGTGAAATACTGACAATGGTTAAGTGCTTGTAAATTATGACTTTGTCAAAAACTTGTAGCCATTGTAGTTCTTAAAAGAAACATAATATTTCAGTTTACTGGGCTAATCCTTATCTACTATATAATTTTCAGAAGTGCTGTGCCTTAGAACTTACATAGTGGTGTACTATGCGCTGATCTAAACAAATTATCACTGAAACCATAGACATCTGTTACAATGTTAAAAGTGAGGGTGACAGATTATGTTCGGGTGGATAATGTGCGACAGCCAATAACAAGCTGTCATACCCTCTCCCCACCCCCAAAACCAAACCACAGATGCGGACCTTCAGTTACACTGCACTCTCTCACTCTATGTTTGTCATCTAAGGAATGTTAGGTATGTAGTATAGCCTTTCTGTGAATAATATGCTCTTCATACATGGAACATAAGGCAAAATTAGTTTCTTTCTTCCCCACATTATTGTAGTCTCCATTAAAGTTATCACTGTAGTCAACGAAGAAAGCACACAAATGTATACAGAAAGTGTTCAGCTATCTGTTATATATGAAATTAAATTGTTAAATTTTCTTCTATTTGCAATTAATGTCCATAATAAACATCACTAAGAACTGTGACAGCCTCTAAATTTCATCTTTTAAGATTTTATTGCCACATCAGAATCACATGCTGTTTCAGATGATGATGGTTGCTTTATTTGGGGATTTCTTTGGGGGAGTGGGGGTGGTGGTGGTATGGATGTATACACCTTTCCATTGCAGCCCAGAAATAAGCAGACTGTACTGGTTGGCCAAGGATCCAAATATTTCTTAAGGCGTTTGTAATGTGAACTGTAGTGGGGCATCTTGCATTATACTGCTGGAATATGGCATTTGGTACTGTAGTCATTATGGGAAAACACAAGAGAATTTACCAGATTTGTCACATATTGGCAGCTACTGAGCGTTTCTTCAACAATTACAAAGCTAGTCCAATTGTCATATCCAGTACCCCCCCACAGCACGGTTCCAGGAATTGGAGAATATGTCTGGAGAACTGCTGCTTCCTGCGACCTGTCACCATGTCATCTACAGGCATGTTGATGACAATCTGAGTGCTACTAACAGAAGCAGGACTCAACGTTGAAGAGCAGAGAATTCCAGTCAGTGTTCCAGTTGACTGTGGGTGTACACCATACAAGTCTTTGTTGTCTGTGGTATGGAGTCAACAAGAGATGACACACGTAAACATGAGATCTCAACCCAGCTTCCAGTAATCTGATGCTGGCACAGTGCCCATCAAATCAGCTCGGAATTAAATTTTGACTCAGCAGTAGAGCGCGCACAGATATGAAACTTGCCGGCAGATTAAAACTGTGTGCCGAAGCCGGACTTTTGCCTGTGGTGGGCAAGTGCTCTACTGATTAAACTACCCAAGCATGAATCGCGACCTGTCTCACAACTTTTACTTTGCCAGAGCCTCATGTCAAACCTTCCTGCAAAACTTACAGGACTAACACTCCTGGAAGGAATAATATGGTGGAGAATTGGCTTAAACACGCCCTTGAGGATGTTTCCAAAATGAAATTTTCACTCTGCACTGGAGTGCGTGTTGATATGAAACTTCCTGGCAGATTAAAACTGAGACTGTAACAAAGGTTCTTTGCCTTTCATAGGTAAGTGCTCTGCTGACTGAGATACACAAGCATGACTTCCGAGCCGTCCCCACAGCTTTACTTCCCCTGATACAGAAAGATACCAAACTCAACTCTCGGTCCAGTAGACAGTTATAATCTGCCAGGAAGTTTCGCCTCTGCTCAGGTTTCAGCTGTTGTCTATACGTGAAAGCCAGTCGTTCCATTTTAAAATCTGTTTGTTGTGCAGTTCTTCTGGATGGCCATGTGCCTACCCTTCTTGCCACGCTGTTGTCCTTCAACCACATCGTCATCATTCATCTGTTGCACTTCAGACTGGGATCACTGTGTGACCTGCCAGTGTGCTGCTCCCACGTCCATCAAGGCAGTAACTCAAGACTTCTCAAAGCCATCTCGTGCAAATTCTCTAGGCATACCGTTTTGCAGACTCCTTTAGATAAGCGCCAATGACACCCAGTATCTATTGTAAAACTAAAACTAAACTAAACTCCTCCTGAATAGACCATAAAAGCCCAACAGTACTAACTAGCTACCATGTCATCCTCAGCTCACAGGTGTCACTAATGGAGATATCGAGGGGAATAGCTACAATGCACTCACATAATTCTTCATCTACAAGAATGACTTTTTTTCTTTGGTGGCAATAAGATAAACGCTAAAATTTTAACCAACATATCCAATGGGCTTTAAATTACTGGACTGCCTATATGACTGATTTCAAACAAGGTTTTCACGTAGTAACATTTTGGATCTCCGAACCCCCCCTCTCTTTGTGTGAGTGTGTGAGTGTGTGTGTGTTTTTTAGATACGTTGTGGAGGTCGTGTTCATGTCACTGCTGCTATACTAAAACTGATGTAAATCATAATGTGATTTACAGGATCCTGACTGAGGAGCAGAAACAGATGCTGGCTGGGAGGCTGATCATTGCTGCGTCACAGGGTCAGACCGGCGAAGTGCGGGCACTCCTGGATGCGGGGTCGCCAGTCAACGCGACAGACGCCAGTGGCGACACTGCCCTGCATGAAGCAGTGGTGAATGGCCACGAAGAAACTGTCAAGTGCCTGATTGATGCCGGAGCAGGTGTCAACGTCAGGGACTCGGATGGGATGACGCCTCTGCACTGGGCTGCATGTAGAGGTGGCGAGCAGCACATTGTACGGATGCTACTGGCGGCATCAGCGTGTGTAGACGTCCAGCACGATGCGGGGGAGACTCCACTCCATGTGGCTGCCAGATGGGGGTGTGCATATGCAGCGAAGGCACTGCTGCTGGCCGGTGCGAGGAGGGACACAAGGGGTAACAGTGGGCAGAAGCAGACACGGTACAACTATTTAGCACTGAACAAATCTTGTGATTAATGCTTTTTATCTAAATTCTTCTTGTATTGCATAAAAATTTGCTATTAATTTTTTTAAAGTTTGAAACACAATACCTCTTAAGGGCCACACATCAAAGAAATTTTAAAAGGGGGTTGGCGCAAATTTTAATCTGTATTACTATACAAGGACAAGTCATTGCTTATCACATGATACTCTAATGAATGGTCAGACAGATACAGGACATACATAACGTATAAAGAGGAAAAGTTTTTATTAAAAGTCTCTAAAAGCTCTTGACTGATATACTTCAGATTTGCACCTGATACTCTCATCAGTATTTAGTTGGATATATACTATGTACCTCATTCACAATTATAACATATAAATGTTTCTGTAACATTTACAGGGGAAAGGAGGTTACCAAGCATCTCGTTATGTTCTCAACTGATATAGTTCAAAGTTTTACACAATACTTCCATGAACTATTGAATGGACATAGGCTATATACTTTTAATGTATATAACATACAAATATACTTTTAATCTATAAAGGGGAAATGTTATTGCCAAAAATCTTCAATGTATTACATCAAATATTTACATGATACTCTAACAAACAACCAATTTTAACATATATGATACATAAATATATTTACCAAATACCTGGAAAAGTTCTTGAGTGAATTACTTGAAATTTATGCACAATGCTCTAATGAACATTAAAAGGGGATACTTTGTTACCAAAACCCTCGAAAAGTGCTTGAGCGATTTATTTCGAATTTCTACACTAAACCCTAACAAACATTTTGTCAGGTTTAGGTTACATACTTTTCTAAATGGCAACATGTAGGTTTTCTGTTAAAACCGACTGTGTGAAAGAAAATCGTGTGCTGTACTGTGAAAATGTGTTGTTTCGGTATCTTTCCCACAGTTTGAACTACAATAGGGGGCGTGTAACCCATTAGACAAATTGTTTCTCCCTTATATATTCTTTCTCTTTATGTATAATTTCAAAGACAAATTGTGTACACAGGATTGTACTGTTTTGTTCTCTTCTTCGCCATCGTTTTTACAGAAACAAGAAACTGGTATTTATGGCTTATCGGCTTATTATTAGGAAAACACTACAGAATCCTTAACTTTGTAACTCTAACCACTCACAAATTAAAACCATGACAAAGACTGTCATTACAGCTACTGTCTTCACAGATCCAGCATGGGGACAGGTGTCTCTAACACACTGTATACCAATGGTCTCAACTAGCGTACATGTTCATTTTAAGTGGCTTCAGTTCCCAATCGAGGTTTTGTTCTCAATAACAATAAACAAGGCTTGAGCTCAGAGAGAGGGGTAAGAGGACAGAGAAGTGGGAATAGACAGGGGGTGGAGGAGGACTTGGAGAGGAGGTCATGCACAGAGGGAGGGGGGGGGGGGAGTGGCAGATGGACAAAGAGAGAGGGAGTAGGAGATGGACAGAGAGAAGAGGGGAAGGAATTTAGGTTATACATCAAATTCCTACTCATATTTAGCAATTAAGAAGTACTGCCATGTCATCTGGTCAGCTATGGGAAAAAATAACTTACTTCAAAAATGGTTCAAATGGCTCTGAGCACTATGGGACGTAACTTCTGAGGTCATCAGTCCCCTAGAACGTAGAACTACTTAAACCTAACTAACACATCCATGCCCGAGGCAGGATTCGAACCTGCGACCGTAGCAGACTGTAGCGCCTAGAACCGCTCGGGCACTCCGGCTGACTAATTCGCTTCACTCACCTGATATGGATTCATCAGCCAATAAACAAACTGCATTCAGATGCATAGTCCACAGTGTATTTCTTTTTTTTTTAAAGAATACCCACTCGATTCGTAGTGTAATCTGAAAACTGTACTCTGACTTTGCTTCACCTCAATATTCTCTTCAGATCCTACTTGTAAATCGTTTAACTACGCAAGCTGAATATCGGCATTGAGTAAACAAGTGGAGGGTTTATTCATCAGTTCCGTAGACTCCCGACGAATTCACTGAGAAACTACTAATGTATTTCACAGGAAACGGTCACTGTACACATCTGACCAGTCGGTTCTGCAGCAGCGATGTGTTTGAGAATCAGCAGCTGGGAATGCGTCTGCACTAAGGCTCCCCGACTGCGTTCGTTTATGTTTGCAATCCTGAGTTCGAATTCTTTATTTATATTTGGGAGTTGGTATGGAGAAAGGCATATATGTATTCTCTTTCCTCGTGGTTTCTCGGCATTAGTGTCTGTATCAGCCAGCTTGCATTGTTATGTGTTTTCGTACAACATACGCGAAGTTTGTATGGTGGCAGTACTCACACACCTGCAGTTAGGAGGCAGGTGATGTGCGTTGGCTACTGGAGGGAGGCAGGGTGCTGTGTAAAGGTATAATCGCAGGACAGCAATGCCTAAGAAGCCAGCATTCAGATACGCAGTACAGGAATCACACAGACAGTGACACTGAGGTGCTGTGTGTCGTTTACTAGTAAGGCCTCTGCAGATTCTTGATGTCATCACGTCGCTGGAAGAGTCGAATACCGTTCTGAAGTTTGGCAGATTTTGTACAGGCTTGTCAATTGGAGGTTAACAATCTGCACTTGATACACAGAAAGAATCTGGATTAATTCTGTGTAGAGATAAGTGGAAGGCCACTTCGCTTGTTTATCAAAATGGTCGCAGCTCATATGTCGCCCGACTTTTCGCTACAGGAAAAATAGGTATAGCCACTGCTATTTTTAGAATTTATAATGCACCTGATAAGACTGCAGCTTCTGTGTTTGAGTAAATACTATACTTGCAGTCGTGTTGTGACATGACTTCCCAGTGCACCACACTGAATGCGACTCCAAAAACGCCGAGTCTGGGGAAGCGACATGCAGTAAATTAGCACTATATCAAACACTTCTATGGATAAAGTTTTTCTGTTGCTTCTTTCTTCTGTATAATTTTAGTGAACTACAGTGTTAATCAGATGTACGATAGGTAGGGTATAGTGTAACACGGCGTACTCCACTGTCTCTCTTTCCAAGCATTAAACCCGACTGGCGGGCTCTGCTGGTTAAGCAGATGTGGCATGTCAATTTCAAGAGGTTGCCAGATGCCCTTCCTTCCGCCCCCCCCTCCCCCCGGGGAGGAATTAGCGTAGCACAACCGTCTGCGTCTAGTGTAATCCGTGGAATAGTGCCAACGTGTTGAGATGTCTGTGAACCGTGTAAATGAGGCGGAACGTGGGGACCATCCCGGTATTCACCTAGCGGGATGTGGAAAACCGCCTAAAACCACATCCAGGCCAGTCAGCACACCTGTCCTCGTTGTTAATCCGCCGGTCGGATTCGATCCGAGGCCGGCGGGCCTACCCGAGCCTAGGAAGCAGAGCGTCAGCGCTCTCGGCTGCCCTGGCGGGTTGAATATGGCGTACTCCACTGCAGAGTGAAGATTCATTCTGACAACTTCCTCCACACTGTAGCTAAGCCATGTCTCTGCAATATCGTTTCTCCTAGGAGAGCTAGTCATGCAAGTTTCACAGCAGAGCTGTTGAGTTTGGAAGGTAGGAGATGAGGCACTGGTGGAAGTAAAGCTGTGAGGACGGATCACGCGTCATGCTTGGGTAGCTCAGTCAATGGAGAACCCGCCTGAGGAAGGCAGAGCACCCACGTTCAACTCTCGGTCCAGCACAAGGTTTTAATCTGCCACGCAAGTTTCATACCATTGTTTGACTTGCACTTGCGTTTGCGTGCTGTTTTCCACAGAAACTACTTTTATTGTTGAGCATTTCTAGTGTGAGCTGTCGAGTGGTCAGACGATAATGTAACACTACTGTATAAGGGAAACATGCTCAACAGAAAACAGTCAGAACACTAAAAAGTCCAACCAGAGACATAAGAAAGATTATAAATTCATTAGATGCATCCTGTTAGGAGAGAACAGTCTCAAGAACCGCAAGCTTAAGTAATTTTTTTTTTTTTTTTTTTTTTTTTTTTTTTTTTTTTTGTTAAAGGGGAACAGCGCAATAAATTTTCCTGCAAGTCTACAAAAACAAAAATGTGTAGTGCTGAGTAATTCAAAATGAAAAATTTGTGAAGAAGCTTATCAGTCTCGTGGCCTATGTTCAAATCAGCTGTAGTTACATAATGGGTGTGTCACCGGTTTTATACGCTTTTAATGTCTTAACCAAATACCTCAAAATATTTTTTCCTTCGGTCATGTTGTCCCTGCTTTGAATGTTTGCTTTATTTATGTCCCTAATGGTGGTGTTAGGAACAGGCCACTGAAACAGTCCACAAGTCGTAGACCCGCAGTCTCCGTACCTAACTGGGTGTCGTGCTCCTCTCGGTGTTGCCGTGTAACGCCGATGGTGCAGTGGTGCTGCTGCTCAGCACCCGTGAACCGTGACACAGCTTCTCCCCTGTGAACTTCAATCCACTGTACTGAACATGCCGAGAGAGACTTTTCTCGTTCCGTTGGAATAGCACTCTCACAGAAGTTGATCTCAATGTATTTTCTATAATGTACAACTTTAACTTCATTTAATGTATCGACTACACGTTACATTCCAGCTGGGCGCTCTCATGCGTTTATCTCACACGAGACCCAAAACAATAGTGTAACAAAAACAGAACATGAGTGCCACGACAGTTCCTCCAGCATCACGGAGCTCACGTGCACTCCACGGCTCTTCCTCGCAGCCTCACACGGCAAACGACTCCGCCCAGCAGGTAGAGGAGCCGTCCGCGGCCCGCATCGCTGGCAGCACAGTATCGCCACGACCACGATCTGCACAAAGCGTCAGATAAGCCCCCGAAAGTGGAACGCTGCCTGCTTACCAACTACCTTAACCCACGAACGTCTTTCATTGGACAATGACTATCGAGGATGAGCAACATCTCATTCTATGGATGACGTTTTACGCCTCATGCTCCATCGAAAGTGCGGTAAATTTTGTCAAATAGCCTTATTGAGAGGTTGTATGTGCATTTAACATTTCAGTAACTGTACTTTACTGGCATTATCTTCCTTACGCGTACCTTAATGAAATCTGTGCTTTGCATATGTCACTGCGGGCATCAGGAACTATTTGAGGCACAGAAGCTGGCATAAATTTCTCCAGTTGCAGTGTGTAAATTCTATCTGTTCTTCAGGTTATGTCTCTCATCAGAAATTAGTGTTCCACTTTCAAATTTTCTCATTAGTTGTAACGAGAAGCTAAAGTGTCAACTGACGTAGTCGCAAGACTTTGCAATAGTGAGAACGAGGAAGGAAGCTGCAGTTTAGTGAAAAGTACTGCACACTTGCATACAAATTGAGACATCCAATAATACATTTTTATTTTCCTATTACATTTAGTTTGCTTGACGTAGAACAACACACCCAGCATGCGGAATAATCCTACGTGAATACCAGAGTTTTATACCAGAGCTGTAACAATTGAGTCAAATCTGTGTGGGAGTCAGTGAAAGTGTATATATATGCTTATTTTATCGTGTTCTCTTCTATTGCCTTGAGTGTATACAAACGTTCACGGATACAAGCAAACAGTTGGGAACTGTCAGCAGATGCTTTTACGTTCGTATTTGCTTTCTTACGATCCGGTGTAAGTGGCGCATAAGAAGACCCAATTCGCAGAATATAAATGTGTAAATGACGACGAGGAGCAATGTTGTAACTGATGACATAACACTTTTTTAGATACAGCGAGCATCAGAATTACTCGATGGCTCCATTCTGGACCCACCTGCAACGAATGGAACGACTGATGTCAACGTGATGAGTAACACACATTCCCACAAAGTAAGCAGCACTTTGTTATTATTATGTTCCATTATTTATATTTTTAATACCATCGACAATTTTACCTTTAAAGCCACATAACTTGTCGCTGCCTACATATGTCTTCTGCCTTTCCATACGCAAGCTGATGCTATCTGTTACTCGTTCTTCGCCGGCCGTAGTGGCCGAGCGGCTCTAGGCTCTTCAGTCCGGAACCGCGCTGCTGCTACGGTCGCAGGTTCGAATCCTGCCTCGGGCATGGATGTGTCTGATGTCCTTACGACAGTTGGGTTTAAGTACTTCTAGGTCTAGGGGACTGATGACCTCACATGTTACGTCCCATAGTGCTTAGAGCCATTTCAACCATTTTGAACTGATCATTAAAAATTAGAGCAAAATGGGAAACATTGAATTAGTACCATTACTCTGTCTCTCTCTCTCTCTATCTCTCTCTCTCTCTCTCTCTCTCTCTCTATCTATCTATCTATTTACACTCCTGGAAATGGAAAAAAGAACACATTGACACCGGTGTGTCAGACCCACCATACTTGCTCCAGACACTGCGAGAGGGCTGTACAAGCAATGATCACACGCACGGCACAGCGGACACACCAGGAACCGCGGTGTTGGCCGTCGAATGGCGCTAGCTGCGCAGCATTTGTGCACCGCCGCCGTCAGTGTCAGCCAGTTTGCCGTGGCATACGGAGCTCCATCGCAGTCTTTAAGACTGGTAGCATGCCGCGACAGCGTGGACGTGAACCGTATGTGCAGTTGACGGACTTTGAGCGAGGGCGTATAGTGGGCATGCGGGAGGCCGGGTGGACGTACCGCCGAATTGCTCAACACGTGGGGCGTGAGGTCTCCACAGTACATCGATGTTGTCGCCAGTGGTCGGCGGAAGGTGCACGTGCCCGTCGACCTGGGACCGGACCGCAGCGACGCACGGATGCACGCCAAGACCGTAGGATCCTACGCAGTGCCGTAGGGGACCGCACCGCCACTTCCCAGCAAATTAGGGACACTGTTGCTCATGGGGTATCGGCGAGGACCATTCGCAACCGTCTCCATGAAGCTGGGCTACGGTCCCGCACACCGTTAGGCCGTCTTCCGCTCACGCCCCAACTTCGTGCAGCCCGCCTCCAGTGGTGTCGCGACAGGCGTGAATGGAGGGACGAATGGAGACGTGTCGTCTTCAGCGATGAGAGTCGCTTCTGCCTTGGTGCCAATGATGGTCGTATGCGTGTTTGGCGCCGTGAAAGTGAGCGCCACAATCAGGACTGCATACGACCGAGGCACACAGGGCCAACACCCGGCATCATGGTGTGGGGAGCGATCTCCTACACTGGCCGTACACCACTGGTAATCGTCGAGGGGACACTGAATAGTGCACGGCACATCCAAACCGTCATCGAACCCATCGTTCTACCATTCCTAGACCGGCAAGGGAACGTGCTGTTCTAACAGGACAATGCACGTCCGCATGTATCCCGTGCCACCCAACGTGCTCTAGAAGGTGTAAGTCAACTACCCTGGCCAGCAAGATCTCCGGATCTGTCCCCCATTGAGCATGTTTGGGACTGGATGAAGCGTCGTCTCACGCGGTCTGCACGTCCAGCACGAACGCTGGTCCAACTGAGGCGCCAGGTGGAAATGGCATGGCAAGCCGTTCCACAGGACTACATCCAGCATCTCTACGATCGTCTCCATGGGAGAATAGCAGCCTGCATTGCTGCGAAAGGTGGATATACACTGTACTAGTCCGACATTGTGCATGCTCTGTTGCCTGTGTCTATGTGCCTGTGGTTCTGTCAGTGTGATCATGTGATGTATCTGACCCCAGGAATGTGTCAATAAAGTTTCCCCTTCCTGGGACAATGAATTCACGGTGTTCTTATTTCAATTTCCAGGAGTGTATCTATCTATCTATCTCTCTGTCTATCTCTCTCTCTGTGTCTATCTCTCTCTCTGTCTATGTCTCTCTCTCTCATATGCACACACACACACACACACACACACACACACACACACACACACACAATATACTCACACTTAAGCAAAGAAACACATTTTCATACATTACAATAAATGAAGAAAATGGCATATCGATCTCGCACTAAAATTGATGATTAAATAACTATATCATCCTCCTGCAAGTTTGTTACATTAAACACATACATACAATGTACATGAACAGGTTAGCAACGGTGGTACAACATGTAATTTGATATAAAGGTTTTTGATGCAGGAAAAGAAAAGTTGTTGTTAAGTACTTGGAAGAATATTTTGCATTTGGCTGGATAATCAAACATTTGACACAACCTTCATTAAGGACCTAGCGATTTTTACACTTCCATGCCAATAGATACATTCCTTAATGATATCTCTCGCTAATAACAAGATTGAATTTAGGTTTAACTGTGCTATTCAGCACCTTAATGTCAGGCTACGGCAATGTTTTCACGGCCTGGAAGACACGGTTATTTCCACATATATACACAGAAATTACCAGTGTTCTTGCAAATATGAAACAAATGCTTAGTGAGACTAGCGAAGTCTTCCTTCATACGCAATCCTGTTGACATGAGGAGGGGGGGGGGGGGGGGGGGGGGGGGAGGCAGGGAAACACTGCATAAATTTGAAACGCTGGCATTGACAATACAGAAAATATTCCCTTATCAGTACATAAAAATAATAGTAAAAATCATGCAGGGGAGAGCGCACACTGTAACATTCCACCTGATCTTGCTGACATTTCAGTGAAGATCTGCAGTCACAAATTTAATTAAAAGCAATCGAAAAATGTTTGCATACAGGTAAACGAAGACAGTTTAAGCTCTGCGATCGTGTACCTAGCAGCAATCCCGTGTCCCATTTATACTCTAATATGGTTCGGTTGATGGTGATACCACTTAACAGATAATAGAATGTGAGCGGCTTACGTTCAGTAGTGAAGGACGACAATGATTTCATCCGTATTGAGCTTCAGTGCGGACTTGCACGAACCATTATTACCTTACAATACTAATCCATAGAGGTTAGAGCTGTTCTGGAAGTTTCCCCACCGCGAAAGACTGCTGTCTTCCGTGTCAGTTTTACTTTCTGCCAGACCACTGTTCTCCACGAGAAATGTTCTCAGAAATCAGTAAAACAATGGACTCAAACCAGGGAGCTGTGCCGCTTACAGACAGGTGTTCTACCTACTGAGCTATCCAAGAATGGCTCACAGCCAGTCATCACAGCCTTGCTTTCACCAGTAAATCTCCTACCATTCAAACTCCACATATATCCTCATGTGAAACTTGCAGGACTAGCACTCCTGAAAGATTGCAGAGACTCGGCTCAGCCAAGGCAGGAGATCATTTCGGGAATGAATGTTTCAGTTGGCAGTGGAGTGTTTGGAAATCAGGGGGCACGCTAGGCCCTGAACACGGGTCACAAGATGTGGCCGGGTAGCTCAGTTTGTAGAGCATTTGCCAGAGAAATGCAGACGTCCCACTCTGCACACAGTTTTTTAATCTGCCACAAAGTTCCACATCAGCGCACACTCCACTGCAGCCCGAAAAATTCGCTCTAAGAGCTACATCCACTTCAGTCCATCACACAGCAGCTCCTCAGGGTACCACTCATCAAGCCACAAACTGCAAATACCCTGCTGGCCAAAAGTGAAGCAACAGTTGGGTATTTTGCGAGGTTGCATCTACACTCCTGGAAATTGAAATAAGAACACCGTGAATTCATTGTCCCAGGAAGGGGAAACTTTATTGACACATTCCTGGGGTCAGATACATCACATGATCACACTGACAGAACCACAGGCACATAGACACAGGCAACAGAGCATGCACAATGTCGGCACTAGTACAGTGTATATCCACCTTTCGCAGCAATGCAGGCTGCTATTCTCCCATGGAGACGATCGTAGAGATGCTGGATGTAGTCCTGTGGAACGGCTTGCCATGCCATTTCCACCTGGCGCCTCAGTTGGACCAGCGTTCGTGCTGGACGTGCAGACTGTGTAGACGACACTTCATCCAGTCCCAAACATGCTCAATGGGGGACAGATCCGGAGATCTTGCTGGCCAGAGTAGTTGACTTACACCTTCTAGAGCACGTTGGGTGGCACGGGATACATGCGGACGTGCATTGTCCTGTTGGAACAGCAAGTTCCCTTGCCGGTCTAGGAATGGTAGAACGATGGGTTCGATGACGGTTTGGATGTACCGTGCACTATTCAGTGTCCCCTCGACGATCACCAGTGGTGTACGGCCAGTGTAGGAGGTCGCTCCCCACACCATGATGCCGGGTGTTGGCCCTGTGTGCCTCGGTCGTATGCAGTCCTGATTGTGGCGCTCACCTGCACGGCGCCAAACACGCATACGACCATCATTGGCACCAAGGCAGAAGCGACTCTCATCGCTGAAGACGACACGTCTCCATTCGTCCCTCCATTCACGCCTGTCGCGACGCCACTGGAGGCGGGCTGCACGATGTTGGGGCGTGAGCGGAAGACGGCCTAACGGTGTGCGGGACCGTAGCCCAGCTTCATGGAGACGGTTGCGAATGGTCCTCGCCGATACCCCATGAGCAACAGTGTCCCTAATTTGCTGGGAAGTGGCGGTGCGGTCCCCTACGGCACTGCGTAGGATCCTACGGTCTTGGCGTGCATCCGTGCGTCGCTGCGGTCCGGTCCCAGGTCGACGGGCACGTGCACCTTCCGCCGACCACTGGCGACAACATCGATGTACTGTGGAGACCTCACGCCCCACGTGTTGAGCAATTCCGCGGTACGTCCACCCGGCCTCCCGCATGCTCACTATACGCCCTCGCTCAAAGTCCGTAAACTGCACATACGGTTCACGTCCATGCTGTCGCGGCATGCTACCAGTCTTAAAGACTGCGATGGAGCTCCGTATGCCACGGCAAACTGGCTGACACTGACGGCGGCGGTGCAAAAATGCTGCGCAGCTAGCGCCATTCGACGGCCAACACCGCGGTTCCTGGTGTGTCCGCTGTGCCGTGCGTGTGATCATTGCTTGTACAGCCCTCTCGCAGTGTCCGGAGCAAGTATGGTGGGTCTGACACACCGGTGTCAATGTGTTCTTTTTTCCATTTCCAGGAGTGTATTTTGCCACAAAATAGTGTAAACGGGCGTTAGTAAAATGCAAACAATGTAAATAACACAGAATGTAAACAACTGGACCATGCATAACCGTTGTTCCTTTACTTACAACTCAATGTATCTCCACACACGCACTGCGACGACTGGTTACTGTGCTCAGCACGGGGTGTGACCACCTCTGGCAGCAGTACAGCCCCGACAACGGCGGGGCGTGCTGTGAGTGATGTTATCAATCTCTTGTTGAGGCGATAACGCCCACAGTTCCTGCAGAGCTGCTCGCAAGTCCTGCAGAGTGGTTCGTGGATGATGACGCGATGCAACCCGTCTCCCCAGTGCGACCCAGACACGCTCTATGGGTTTCAAATCGGGAGAATGAGCAGACCACGCCATGCACGGTCTCCGATTTCCAAGAAAACGTGAAACACCTCTGCTCTATGAGATCGAGCACTGTCGTCCATCAGTACAAAGTCTGGGTCCATCTCTCCTCGCAACAACCGCACATCAGGTTCCGAGATCTCGCCTCGATACCTGGCAGCGGTTAAACCTCGCCAATTCACTGGTACAATTACATGAAGAGGTGTTCGAGTGGTCACCAGAATCCCTGCCCGGGATCCTCGATATCAGTCTCCTTGCACAGTGTTTGGATTGAGAAATCGTGTTCCACGTGCCCTCTAGATGCGAATGCATCGAGAATCACTCTGCAGACCAAATGTGGCCTCATCTGGGAAAAGAACGTCGGCCCAACTGTTCGACCGCCCAGGTGGAATGTTGACTGCTCCACTGTAGACACTCCAGGTGGACTGTTGACAGCTCCACTCTAGACACTCCAGGTGGAATGTTGACAGCTCCACTCTAGACACTCCCTTCTGTGGAGAAGTACCAGAGGTACATGTACAGCAGGTCTCCCACAGTAAAGGCCACTCTACCGAAGCCTATTAAATTGATGTATTGTGATTTTTTCATGTGTTTTTCATTCTGAATTTTGTCAGAATAAATCCAATTGTTATCTTGAACAGAAATTTCATTCTGTAGTTAGGTAGAGCAATCCTTTCATCTGTCATGACATTAATTAAACTTTCCACTGTCAAATTAATTTTTATCAAATTAAATTATTGTATGTGCCAAATTCTTCTCTACTCCACTTGCAGGGTCGATAACAATCAGTTTGCATTTCTTTTTTTAATCCATATCCGACAGAAAAAGTCGGAGTTAGGAAAGGGGGTCTTAGAGCATCATTTCCATTCTTCTCTACTCCACTTGCAGGGTCGATAACAATCAGTTTGCATTTCTTTTTTTAATCCATATCCGACAGAAAAAGTCGGAGTTAGGAAAGGGGGTCTTAGAGCATCATTTCCATGTGCAAATTCTAGCTGAATTTAGTGCTAAACACACTGCTAGCCCCGGCACAGCTTATATGGCAGTAATTTGAGCATGGTGCAGTTTACACTAATCTAAGGCAGGACCATACATGCTACCAGCAAATAGGTTCCAGTAATCAGGTAATGTAGGGGACTGGTTCAAACAACAAACGCTAATGGAGTTGGGTGATGCGCTAGACAACCACTGATATTCCGGCGTTTGGCCTTCAAAGAGATTGGGCTTTTAGATTTGAAATACACGAGATTGTGAAAGATGTCGGCTGCATTCTTGTAAGTAGTATGAATACTTTATATTCCATGAGAAACACAAGCTCGACAGAGAGAGGAGTTGTGTTTCTTAGCCATGGACTATGTGTCAGTTGATGCAGAGCTATTACAAAGATTCCTGTCACATTGTTCACAGTTCGTAGTAACTGACGAAAATCATCGAAGGAAACATAAGTGATTTCCAGCGTTTCCCAAGTAATGCTGTTCCTTATCTATATAAACGATTTCGGAGAGAATGGAGGAAGCGTCTGAGGTTGTTTGCAGATGATGCTGTCATTTACCTTCTAGTAAAGTAATCAGAATATCAAAACAAATTGCAAAACTATTTAGAAAAGATACCTGTATGGTGCAAAAGTTGGCAGTTGAACCTAAACAATGAAAAGTGTGAGTTCATCCACATGAGTGCTATAAGGAATCTGTTAAACTTTGGTTAGATCAGTCAGGGCAGTAAATTGAACTAAATACCTAGTAATCACAATTACGAACAACACAAAATGGAAATAACACATAAGAAATGTTGTGGGGAAGGCGAACCAAAGACAGCGATTTATTGGCTGGAGATGCAACAGATCTGCTAGAGAGACTGCCTACACTATGCTTGTCCGTCCTGTTTTGGAGCATTTCTGCTCGGTGTGGGATCCCTACCACATAGAATTAACAGAGTACATCCAGAATGTTCAAAGGAGGGCAGCACATTTTGCATTATCGAGAAATAGGGGAGAGAGTGTCTCTGACGTGTTACAGAATTTGGGGCGGAAATCATTAAAACAAAGGCGTTTTTCGTTGCGGCAGAAACTTCTCAAGCAATTTCGATCACCATCTTTCTCCTCCGAATGCGAAAATATTTTGTTGACGCCGACCTCCATAGGGAGAAATTATCATCATAACAAAATAAGGAAATCAAAACTCGCTCGGGAAGATGTAGGTGTTCGTTTTTTTCTCGCGCTGTTTGAGATTGAAATAACAGAGGATTATTGTGAAAGTGGATCGATGAACCCTTTGCCAAGTACGTAAGTGTGATTTGTAAAGTATCCATGTAGACGTAGATGTAGATTACGAGTTTACTACGACTGATATTATAGTGGACTTGAAAGGCCGTTTATTGTTCTTTCACTTGCTCGCATAAACTGTGGTAATAATTCATTTAATGCATGTGTTTTTTTTTTGTGTTGTTACTTTCTTTTTTGTTACCCCAATTTCTTTTGCGATATAACTTGTGGCTATGTAATTAACCACGTGAGCTGCAATGGAATTTTATTATATGTATGTTTATTATCTTTCTTTTCTGTCATACATTCTTTGGTTTAGGAATAAACCCCTCTGCCTTCAGATATTGCCTCTAAGTAGCATCTGTGACTCAGATATGACGTCGGTGAAAGCCATAAAGTAGAAAAATTTCTGGAGTAAACATTTCGTGCTGCGCTAGTTGTCAACATTAAGCTGAGATTGTCGCGTGATCTCGGGATGACTCTTTTTAAGACCAGTTCACCTTGGGCGTCAGGTCCTGTCATGTCAGATCCAAAGATTCCACAATTTACTTCAAACGGCGGCATTCAGACAAGTCGTCAACAGACCGCCACGTCACGTCACGTCAGCTCAAGGTTTCTCGGGAAGGAAGTATCGACGGCATCATCGCCTGCTAACATCGTAAGTTAACCTATTTTGCCGCGCTCACTCGTGTTATAGTAGTGGATTATGTGCTTTTGTAACTTCTTAATCTATATTTCGATATTGTGTTTTGTTTTCGTGGCAAATTGAAGATGTACCATGACGACTTGGATGTTTACTGCATTGGATATTGTTAGACAAGCAACGTGAGATATCTGAAGGCGAAAAATTATTTACGTTTCACGATAATGGGACAAATGTCTGCTTTCTCAAACCACAGAAATGTCGATGTTTTGAAATGTTGTGTCACATCTCAGTACTTCAACAAACAAAACTGATCAAGAACGCAAGTTATGAGGTCTGCTTTACCCATTAATCACCTCAGTTCCTCAGCTGCAGTACTGTACTCTGACGCGGACTAAGCGGAATGACGTGACGGTGCCATACCGTGGTGCCCGCTAATTTTGCTCATCAAAGCTAAGAGAACAATTTATTCTAGGTATCAAATACCAATTGTTATGGTGTCTACAAAACGCCTGTCCCAAATACACAGCACATATGAAGGGAATCTATCTGTACTGACGATATGGCGGCATTCAAAATTTATAGGACGTTTTACGGGCAAACCTATGCCGACCCCAGATCTCGTGCCCACGGTGGCAATGTGTGTCGACAACAGAAAATCAGTTCTGTGCATCTGAATGCTCACTCTGTGATTAAGGCCGACGGTGTAATCGGGCACTAGAAGTTGTTCATTGTTTCTTTCTGTTTGTGTATCATTAAATGAGGCGTCTTTATCGTCCTCGTGCCAGTGTAATTCGTATCCTTAACACCAGTGCAGCACTGTCGCATGATCTTGGCCTCTCACCTCCCTAGAATTGAATCAGTAGAGACTGCGCCAATTCGGGCTGCTGATATGTTGGTTCATTTCGCTGTCAGCTTTGCCATTCAGGCCATAGACCTGACACTATAGTGGTGTGCAGCATATCGCTTACAACGCAAAATATTGCAATCGCAAACTTTCGCCATTGTCTGTACCATGGTTATATATGGCACATGGACATTTTTATCATTTAAACCGGTTATGATGTGGGTATTTCTTTCGGCATGCTGTCATATTTTTGTGCTATGAATATGCTATTTACACCTTGTGGTCACTATTAACAGATGATTTTATGTACCTATGATATTCCTGTGAACATGGATTGTCCATCATGGACTTACAACCTATGCTTTTCATATTTGGCCATGTCAACCATTATTTTCCGTAGTATATTTTCAGATCAAACGCACTACACGTGTAACTGCTGCCCTGGTGTTCATTCTGTGGCTCGATTGTTTAATGACTGGAAAACTTATTTGCTACCAGTCTGACATAGATTTTTACGATTTTGCACTTTCTGCACGCTGGGGCATCCATTACAATAGATCTTGACGATGACATCACTTAACAATGTCTAATTTTACCCAACATTGTTGACTTAAGACCAAAATCATGATATTAATACAGGATAAGGAAGTTTTATACCGTCAGAAGGTGGAAATATCATTCTAAAGCTATACTCGTCATTGTTTAATGCTGTGTTTCATTTCGGCGATGCGTAACTTGTAGCAGTGAGCGTCATTTGCACAGTTGTGTATCCCACGATGTGACAGGTTCGCCGACGACGAGTTCATCTAACAGCACACACGCGACCGATATATCGCTAGCAATGTCGCTAGAAATTGGTCACAAAACACACCAGCGATTTATATAGCAATTTTAATCAGTAATTCGAACGTCACTACGTCTGGAACACCTGCTATCAAAAATTATCTGCAGTGATTAACAAGATTTCGTATGTCGGTTAATACCCGCAGAAAAACAAGAGTTGAAATGCATTACAGTTGTTTTGGGATGTTACCGACTGGGCACTGTAACATATCAACTGTAACATATCAACTAAAATGGTGTTGAGATTTAAACTGTCTGCTCTTTTTCTTTTTTCCCTACCTCGGCGTCAGTACGTTAATCTGTCAGTGGTTTAGGGTCGCGGGATGCTCCTTCCTGTTGCCAACCTTTTACCCTCCCCTAATTTTTGGAGTGAGTGGTGGAGGACAAAGGCAGTTTCGGCATTCCTAACAAGGGCTCAGGATTGCGCCATTGGAGCTTATATGTCTTTATGAACCATGGACCTTGCCGTTGGTGGGGAGGCTTGCGTGCCTCAGCGATACAGATAGCCGTACCGCAGGTGCAACCACAACGGAGGGGTATCTGTTGAGAGGCCAGACAAACGTGTGGTTCCTGAAGAGGGGCAGCAGCCTTTTCAGTAGTTGCAAGGGCAACAGTCTGGATGATTGACTGATCTGGCCTTGTAACAATAACCAAAACGGCCTTGCTGTGCTGGTACTGCGAACATCTGAAAGCAAGGGGAAACTACAGCCGTAATTTTTCCCGAGGGCATGCAGCTTTACTGTATGATTACATGATGATGGCGTCCTCTTGGGTAAAATATTCCGGAGGTAAAATAGTCCCCCATTCGGATCTCCGGGCGGGGACTACTCAAGAGGATGTCGTTATCAGGAGAAAGAAAACTGGCGTTCTATGGATCGGAGCGTGGAATGTCAGATCCCTTAATCGGGCAGGTAGGTTAGAAAATTTAAAAAGGGAAATGGATAGGTTGAAGTTAGATACAGTGGGAATTAGTGAAGTTCGGTGGCAGGAGGAACAAGACTTCTGGTCAGGTGAGTACAGGGTTATAAATACAAAATCAAATAGGGGTAATGCAGGAGTAGGTTTAATAATGAATAGGAAAATAGGAATGCGGCTAAGCTACTACAAACAGCATAGTGAACGCATTATTGTGGCCAAGATAGATACGAAGCCCACGCCTACTACAGTAGTACAAGTTTATATGCCAACTAGCTCTGCAAATGACGAAGAAATTGAAGAAATGTATGATGAAATAAAAGAAATTATTCAGATTGTGAAGGGAGACGAAAATTTAATAGTCATGGGTGACTGGAATTCGAGTGTAGGAAAAGGGAGAGTAGGAAACATAGTAGGTGAATATGGATTGGGGGACAGAAATGAAAGAGGAAGCCGCCTGGTAGAATTTTGCACAGAGCACAACATAATCATAACTAACACTTGGTTTAAGAATCATGAAAGAAGGTTGTATACATGGAAGAACCCTGGAGATACTAAAAGGTATCAGATAGATTATATAATGGTAAGACAGAGATTTAGGAACCAGGTTTTAAATTGTAAGACATTTCCAGGGGCAGATGTGGACTCTGACCACAATCTATTGGTTATGACCTTTAGATTAAAACTGAAGAAACTGCAAAAAGGTGGGAATTTAAGGAGATGGGACCTGGATAAACTAAAAGAACCAGAGGTTGTACAGAGATTCAGGGAGAGCATAAGGGAGCAATTGACAGGGATGGGGGAAATAAATACAGTAGAAGAAGAATGGGTAGCTTTGAGGGATGAAGTAGTGAAGGCAGCAGAGGATCAAGTAGGTAAAAAGACGAGGGCTAGTAGAAATCCTTGGGTAACAGAAGAAATATTGAATTTAATAGATGAAAGGAGAAAATATAAAAATGCAGTAAGTGAAATAGGCAAAAAGGAATACAAACGTCTCAAAAATGAGATCGACAGGAAGTGCAAAATGGCTAAGCAGGGATGGCTAGAGGACAAATGTAAGGATGTAGAGGCCTATCTCACTAGGGGTAAGATAGATACCGCCTACAGGAAAATTAAAGAGACCTTTGGAGATAAGAGAACGGCTTGTATGAATATCAAGAGCTCAGATGGAAACCCAGTTCTAAGCAAAGAAGGGAAAGCAGAAAGGTGGAAGGAGTATATAGAGGGTCTATACAAGGCCGATGTACTTGAGGACAATATTATGGAAATGGAAGAGGATGTAGATGAAGATGAAATGGGAGATATGATACTGCGTGAAGAGTTTGACAGAGCACTGAAAGACCTGAGTCCAAACAAGGCCCCCGGAGTAGACAATATTCCATTGGAACTACTGACGGCCGTGGGAGAGCCAGTCCTGACAAAACTCTACCATCTGGTGAGCAAGATGTATGAAACAGGCGAAATACCCTCAGACTTCAAGAAGAATATAATAATTCCAATCCCAAAGAAAGCAGGTGTTGACAGATGTGAAAATTACCGAACTATCAGCTTAATAAGTCACAGCTGCAAAATACTAACACAAGTTCTTTACAGACGAATGGAAAAACTAGTAGAAGCCAACCTCGGGGAAGATCAGTTTGGATTCCGTAGAAACACTGGAACACGTGAGGCAATACTGACCTTACGACTTATCTTAGAAGAAAGATTAAGGAAAGGCAAACCTACGTTTCTAGCATTTGTAGACTTAGAGAAAGCTTTTGACAATGTTGACTGGAATACTCTCTTTCAAATTCTAAAGGTGGCAGGGGTAAAATACAGGGAGCGAAAGGCTATTTACAATTTGTACAGAAACCAGATGGCAGTTATAAGAGTCGAGGGACATGAAAGGGAAGCAGTGGTTGGGAAGGGAGTAAGACAGGGTTGTAGCCTCTCCCCAATGTTGTTCAATCTGTATATTGAGCAAGCAGTAAAGGAAACAAAAGAAAAATTCGGAGTAGGTATTAAAATTCATGGAGAAGAAATAAAAACTTTGAGGTTCGCCGATGACATTTAATTCTGTCAGAGACAGCAAAGGACTTGGAAGAGCAGTTGAATGGAATGGACAGTGTCTTGAAAGGAGGATATAAGATGAACATCAACAAAAGCAAAACAAGGATAATGGAATGTAGTCTAATTAAGTCGGGTGATGCTGAGGGAATTAGATTAGGAAATGAGGCACTTAAAGTAGTAAAGGAGTTTTGCTATTTGGGGAGCAAAATAACTGATGATGGTCGAAGTAGAGAGGATATAAAATGTAGGCTGGCAATGGCAAGGAAAGCGTTTCTGAAGAAGAGAAATTTGTTAACATCCAGTATTGATTTAAGTGTCAGGAAGTCATTTCTGAAAGTATTCGTATGGAGTGTAGCCATGTATGGAAGTGAAACATGGACGATAAATAGTTTGGACAAGAAGAGAATAGAAGCTTTCGAAATGTGGTGCTACAGAAGAATGCTGAAGATTAGATGGGTAGATCACATAACTAATGAGGAAGTATTGAATAGGATTGGGGAGAAGAGAAGTTTGTGGCACAACTTGACCAGAAGAAGGGATCGGTTGGTAGGACATGTTCTGAGGCATCAAGGGATCACCAATTTAGTATTGGAGGGCAGCGTGGAGGGTAAAAATCGTAGAGGGAGACCAAGAGATGAATACACTAAGCAGATTCAGAAGGATGTAGGTTGCAGTAGGTACTGGGAGATGAAAAAGCTTGCACAGGATAGAGTAGCATGGAGAGCTGCATCAAACCAGTCTCAGGACTGAAGACAACAACAACAACATGTCTTTATAGCATATTTCATGGTGTATGACATGGTTGTCAGTTAATTTTTCTCAAAATTTCCCTGGGAAAGAACTACTCACGACAAATCAAAAGTGAGACTTACGTGGTACGTATACATTTCTGAAATGCCAATAACAAACTCCCAGTAGATCTCTTTCACTATTCCACAGCCTCTCCGGCCAGAATTTTGCAGGAGGATTTTTACATATGGCAAAGATTGTACTGAAACATTCGCCTGTGTCATATTATACGAAAATAATAGTAAGCCACGAAGTAGTATTGTATTTTGTAAAGAAACATAAAGATTATGGAATATACAATATATATATATATATATATATACATATAGATATGACGTGCACAACATCACTGTAAAGAAGTAATGAAAAGTAGTGGTGCTAAGTCGCTCATAAATTAATTTACAAAAGGCTTTGTACACTTCGTGCTTAGGTTCACTCCAAGTATAGTTTCTAATGTTGTTTATATTAGTACTCAGGTGTACTTGGAATGCTTTACATTCCGTTTGAAATAAGTGTGCACAGGTTAAAAAAAATTGTCCACTACATTAGTGTGCACTAGCGGCAAAGTCATTAATCGTGGGAAAAATGACATTCATGGCATTTTTCATTGTTATTTTGCACAAAATCTCGTGTAACTGATTGTGATTACATTGTCTTTTAGTCGTAGCAAATATGTATCGAAGCAATAACTTTTCGTGGTTTTCATACACGAAGCTGTTGACACGAGTGTGCACAGTAAACGAAGTGACACATGTTGAAGAGTCTTCCAGCACTTATGACGCTGTAATATCCCATCATGTGAAAGCGTCGTATCGCGATTGTTTGGGAGGCGACTGAGAGCACACTTAGTGGGCGCAGTACGTGACCCAGTGACAACTCAGAGCCACACCGCTCACAAAAGGCACCTCCATGTCACTTTAATAAAATGTCTATGAAGTCATCTAAAATCACGATAATTGACTTGGCATGTCGTGGTAAAGAAAATATTTATAATATTTCGAACTTTCTCACAGTGCACAGAATAACTCTACTCAAGTCCATAAATGTGCTGTTTTCACAAAGTACTTATATTCTGTTACAATACAGTGAAAGAAAATAAAGCATACAGATTTATCTAAATATGGTGAATTCTCATATTAAATGACAAAAAATAACAAACATTTCTTACCAATATCGAAATTACAGATATGCCGGTAGTGACATCTCAAACAGAATAATCATAATCGAAATCTGTTTTACGCTGTGAAAGAAAAGAAACATTAAAGTGAAGTAATGCATTACATGTACAGTGCATTGGGAAATATCAACAGGCAAAAACTGTTATCAGTCTTCTTACTTTTTACACGAGCACGAGTCGACCACTGGTGTTGTTATGCAAGAGTACAATAGTGATTTCTGCAGAGTGTATGTTTTTATATACTCCAGTAAATGCGCATAAGAATTCAGGCTAAACGGAAGGACAGGTAGCGAGTGTGAATAACATTTTATTGCTGTAGAGAAAAATAGGAATTGTTACATTTATCTGTTGTCCGTCAGTCACCAAAGAAAATAAAATAAAAATGTGTTCACAAAACCTTAACCTACGCACGTGCCAGTTACTTATAATTACCCCAAATGCAAAATTTAAGTATTATCAAGACGAGTAGTTACTAACTATGAACAAGTAAAGTGAATGTACAGAATGAAAATAATTAAGAAATATTGTCTTTCCGATGAAATCGGTTAACTACAGCCGAAAAGTTATGAGAAACGGTATTTTCCTGTGAATGAGAAAAGACTCATTAGCAGAAGCGAAGTGACAAATTCATCAAAGCAAGTACACGGCAATAACAGTCTCCAATCCTTCACGTTGTTGTTCACAAACAAAAAAATTCATATTTTTGAAAGAAAGTTTTATATTCCTGTAACTTCATTGCCTTGTGTTATCGTTTGGCAACACCTTATCAGACGTCATTATAAATATTACTTATCAGAGATACACACCAAAACACAATCAACAAAGCACACACCAAGGGTAAAATCATCACGTAATCCCTGACAATCCCTAAGATCAGTATGCCACACTTCATATCATAAATCATAAACGTCCGCATAATACTCATAACAAGTTTGCTATCCTCACTTCCTATTATCTCACCATATCCTCATTATAAAAATCCATAAATCATTGCTACACATACTTCACCTATAGTTAATCCTTAAGTCTTCACTTCACATGCGACACCTACAGCAAAATCCTTACAGTCAATGAAGAAACCCTGATTCTACCACGGTGTTACAGTGTCTCGGTGCAAGACGATGAAATTAAATATCTTCTCCAATAGTTGACAGTACGTGTTACACCTGTGCAAATATGTACTGTCTACCTGTTGTATCAGTACTATCTGGAATCCGTTATTGCATACTTTTGTACGTTAGCCTGTAAGAGAAAATGCATTACAACGCACAAAATTCGATGTTATTGTTTCTCATGTTGAATTTATCTTTTGTGATGCCTTTGTCTTTGACGAAAAAATCATTGCTGTCTTCTTTTACGTAGCATTTGCTTGTAAAACAATGGACTGTAAAGATCTGGGTTAATTATCTTAGAACATCATGTGATATATGCTCTGTAACAATCGTTGTATCTATTTACATAAAAGCCATTACACAGTGAAATTAAACATACGAAATGGCTTGTACTTATGGTACTGTATGAGGGGAAAATGTTATTGTCATGTACACCTACATGTCAATGAAGGAAAACCTGTAGAAAAAGTTTAACTACTGTGTACAAAGGGTTGATGTCATGAAAAAAATGAGATTCGTGTTGTCAGAACGTACCTGATGTACTGTGTGATTATAATTAAAGTCAAACTTTCAGAGTGCTGTAGAAATAACACCGCTGGGCAGAATGACGTCAAATTGCAACGGAATATTATCGGAGAAGGGGGAAATCGCATGGCAGTAGAAAAATAAATAGTTACAAAATGTAGCAATACATGGCGCTGTAGGCATCATAATTTAATGTGGTCGACTACAAATGACAAATGAATTATACAACAATGCCTAAGGTGTACCTTTGATGTCAAAGAAACTGTACTACTCAGTGTGCGTGGGTGTACCGGTGTGGTACTGTCAGCTACGTAAGCCCATCCACCAGGGCAAGGTCATATCACATGGATTGGGAAAAATCGGTTTTTAATTGTCCTGAGGCCAAAAACAGCATAAAAAGCATCAATCAAAATCAAATCTGACTATTAATTTCCTTGTGACTGGCGCAAAACATATTCAATATGCTGTCCACCGTTTTGTGCAACAAGTTGATGGTTCAAATGACTCTGAGCACTATGGGACTCAACTGCTGAGGTCATTAGTCCCCTAGAACTTAGAAATAGTTAAACCTAACTAACCTAAGGACATCACAAACGTCCATGCCCGAGGCAGGATTCGAACCTGCGACCGTAGCGGTCTTGCGGTTCCAGACTGCAGCGCCTTTAATCGCACGGTCACTTCGGCCGGCGCAACAAGTTGAAGTCGAGAAACAGCACGTTCCACTACTGATCGTAGTGGGTTCCGGGATCACGTTCAGAATGTGTTGCGCAATGCGTGCCTTCAGTACAGCTAAGTTCGCAGTCTCAACACTGAACGCAACATCTTTCAGACAGCCGCACAGCCAGAAGTCACACGGATCAAGATCAGGTGATCTGGACGGCCAGGCTGTAGGAAAATGGCGGCTGATAATTCTAGCATTTCCGAAATGGCGCTTCAGCAGCTGCTTAACTGGATTCGCAGTGTGCGGAGGTGCGCCATCTTGCATAAAAACGATCCCATCCACACATCCACGCTGCTGGAGAGCTGGAGTGACGTGGTTGCGCTAAAGACACTGATAGCGCTTAGCAGCGACGGTACAGGTAACGGGAGCGGAAGCACCTGTCTCTTCCAAAAATTATGGTGCTATGAAAAACCATAACGTAAGCCCGCACCACACAGAGACCTTTTCAGGATGAAGTGGTACTGGTTGGTTTGCGTGTGGATTTTCCGTTGCCCATATTCGACAATTCTGTGTACTGACATATCCTGTCTGATGAAAGTGGGCTTCGTCTGTCCACAAAATCTTGCATGGTCAATCATTGACCACTTTCGTGCGAGCAAGAAATTCTAAAGCAGAGGTCTCTCTTGCTGGCAGATCAGCAGGCAGCAACTCGTGCACGTGGGAAATTCTGAATGGCTAGCAAAGAACGATGTATCGTAGGATTTTACGCGCCGTGCTCTCGGGTGTGCCCAACGTTCTGGCAGTTCTCCGTGCACCACACGTTTGCACTCCGCCACTCGCCTCCCCCTGCACTGCTGTGGCCGCTGCTTCCACTGACGTCGAACCAGTTCGTTTCCGCCCTCTACCAGGTTGCACACCAAAATAATCCGTCTTTCGAATTTCGGAATCTTTTTCTCCAGACCCACGGCAGTCATCGTTTTTTTTCAAACCCTTCAGTGTCCGAAACTTCTGCAGGGCGACGTGTTTTTTTCTTCTGCCATACGTTTCCCCCCTTCTCCTATAATATTACGTTGCAATTCGACGTTATTCTCACGAGTGGTGTTATTTCGACAGCGTTTTGAAGTTTAACTTTAATTATAGTCCCCCTGTATAAAGGTGTGGTGTTGTCGTCATTAAGGAGTAGAAAGTCAAGTAATTGTTCAATGAACGATGTTGTATTGGTGATGTGATGAACACCTCTCCAAGCTTTCATTCTGAGAGTTCCAAGATGTACTACGTTGGGAAGTGGAATTCGTCGAATCCGAAACGGTCGTTATAAAGTAGTGTAAGTGTCTGACACTTGTTTGCCCCACAAGATAATGGATATACTCGAACTAAAACTTTTCGTCCAACTCTGAATTTTCTAGTGCGACTTATCTTCTTTTGTAGCACTTTCCTCCTCCCAATTGCTTTTTTTATATTAGTAACTGCAATCTCAATCAGTTCACGATGACGTAAAAAATGTGACTTGGGGAAAGTAATTAGTTCTTTTATTTTGTCTGGTCGATTTATATTCTTCAAAACTAAATGTGGCGAGAGCAAAGCTGAATCACTAGGAATTGAATTAATGCTGTCCTGAAAAATCTGAATATGTCTGTCCCATTCAGTGTGTTGTTTGTCTTCCTCTGTTACTGTTTCATAATTGTCTACCTTGGCTTCCATTATCTGCGAAACGTCTAATTAAATTCTTCATGTCCAGTGTCAGTATCAAAAGACGGGTAGTGAAAAATAGTGTGTACCACTGTGTATTCTTCGAGTATGAAAAAAGCTGTAATTTGTTTATATGCTGTTCGTCCGTTGAAATGCTCTGCTGCAACTGTAATGCAACTTGCTCGTTATTGTTGCGTAGTACAATAGAAGAGTCCTAAAAGACCAAAATCGGTTCACGTTCTGTCAAGGAGTCCATGCCTAGCATAACTTCATTTGTTAAAAGTGGGTCGATCCAAAAATTTGTATAAAATGTGTGGTCATGAAGAGCAAATTTTAGATGTTTCTGTAGGTTTACATCTACTCCTGTTCCTGAAACTGCTCCTCTAACTTTAGTCTTTTCTAATGGGATTGCAGGGCAAGAATTATTCGCATTGCGTTTACTACCTGCTGCATCAGTAATCGATGTAACCGGAGAGCCATAGTCAGTCAGTGCGCTGAAATTATGTGAGTCAGTTGGTGTCTTTACAACCGGATGGTACACATTCTATTGTGCCTGTTGTTTTTGCTGCAATAACGGGATAACACGCTCGGTTACTGTGTTCATATAGTAAAAATGTGCAAACTGATTAAATCCTGAACTTTACTATTAGTCTTTTTAATAAAAACAAAGTGTCCCCGTGCGTTAATGATCTGCAAATAATCCTATTGTTGAAATGATCGCTGTCCGTTGGCGATTTTCGTAGCAAACAGGTCCTGAAATGAAAATGTCTCACCTCGTAATGTAATTTCTTGGAAACGCGCTCCTTGCTGCTCTCTGCGCTCCAGTCGCAAATTTCTGACTACAGTCGCTGAGAGCCCAGTGCAGTGCTCCAGACAGCGAGCAAACTGTTTTATACACACCACTGAGTGCGGCACGATTTTATATAGAAATGCTCTTAGGTGAAATATGCCTTTAACAAACTGTTTTTGCATTATCTGATATGTAATTAACTGTATGATATTCATGTTACAACACGCATTAACATTGACAAATGGCAATATTGTTAACAACGCTCACTGTCAAAAATGTGGGACAAACAATTGACAGACATGAAGAAACCGTTACAGTGAAACTCATTCAATCTTTAAAAAAAAAAAACCTCAATTTCCTTGATATGGCCGTCTAATTCAACAATGAATCTAACTACGCTTGACTGCAGTGCCACCAAATAAAAAATGTTACCTTCATACTCTTTTCTAATATCCTTACATCTCATTTCTTTCTGAACCCTTATCTTTCTCTTCTGTTTCACACAAACCACTTTACTTAAACGCAGGTGCACTTAACTTTACGCCTGCACTGCCCAGAGTCCTCTGCTCGGCGTCTCAACTCACAACTACCCTCCTGACGCTGGAACTCCAGCGCCCCTCTCCCTCCCCGGCAGCGACGACAAATACGTGGACACCTTCCAGCGACGCAGCTGCTCTGACCAAAGACTGCACGCGAATAATAAGCGACTCACAGTTGTCGCTTAGTGTCTGAGCCATACGCTAAGCAAGTGCGTACAAAATCCAGAAATGCAAATAACAAACTCCCAGTAGACCTGTCCAGTAACAGGTTTGTTCTCCTGTTCTTTGTCAGCAGGTTGACGAGTGTATTCTAGCTGCCACCATTTACTTAGCCATCGACTGCCTTTTATTTTCAATGGGAAGATACCGTGTTTGAGAGGAGGCTTTTAAATGTAGAGAAATGAGCCTTCTATCTTTGGGTAAGTAATTATATCTGGTAGACGATTTTAATATTATATTCTGCTACGTCAAAGACTATCTCCAGATTCCTATTTGGGATGTAATAACACGGTTCCTCTCCTCTACTTCATCAGGTTAATGAGCGCGTTGAGATTTCTACCGTTCATCCTGCCATCGACTGGATTTTTTCGGCAAAGGGAAGGTGCCCTAGTCGGTAGCTGGCTTTGACATGTAAAGAAACGATTACATCTTTTTTTAATTTGCTACGTAATTGTATTGCCATTTACTCTTTGAGAAGTTTTGTCGCCATCCCTACACGCCCAGTCTTTTTTTGGTGTAATATGCTTGCAGCGCTTCCCATCCCCCACTTCTTTGCACAACGAGCGTAATCCTGGCCGCTTAATAAATCATCTACGAAGCCTTCACTGGCCGTGCACGAGACTCTTGAACATCCCTCTACGTGCAATCTGCTCCTCACGATTTCACAGGCGTCCGTAAGGAATGCATACTCTGCACTGCTTGTCAAAAAGTCTGGTGAGTTCACATCGTCAAGGACAGCTGCAATCATCTTTTATTTTCTGAAATTCTACCACCACAATGGTGAAGAATTTCGTTCAATACATTCAAACATACGAGAAAACAAGGAATTGTCTGCCCCATGGACATGATATTACGTACGCATTTCAATATCCTGTGGTCTCTTACTGTTTTCCCTTATTACTATAGTGCACTTTCTGGATTTCCTGGAATAGGACGGATATCCATTACTTCTCTCTCTCTCTCTCTCTCTCTCTCTCTCTCTCTCTCACACACACACACACACACACTCTCCTATACTGATTGATTAATGACCTAGAGAATTTACTAACGGTCAGGTTATTCAAGGATAATTATTGCTATTTGGTACAGTACTTGTAACTAAGTTTCTACATTCAAATTACACAGGTTAAACATGTAAGTAAAACAGAACAACCGACTTTAGCCTGTACGTATCAAATCTTCCCAACAACTAAATTTCTACGCAGATTAATAAGTCAGAGAGCTTCGGATTAAATTTCAGACGAAACCTTTCCTACGGACCTCCACACACTCTGGAGGATTTATACTCATCTCCCACTGCACTGTAAGCCTCATTGTGTTGCTGGGTAAATGGTTAACTAACCTTTTTCTCTCTCAATCAAAATTTCTAGCTCGCTTTACACGAATGTAGTTAATAATGGTTATTTTGGTGCCATGAGTAGTTAATTATCTCACACACGGGTCCTCAACTGAAGGTTTGCACACGCACATCTGTTTTCCATTGTCTCTTCGCCAGATTGAAACAGTCAGTACTCACCATGTGGAAGTGCTTGTTTCCAATTCAAATTCAGTACAAGAAAATTCTTAAATATTCTCAGCTTAAATTTATACACGCAAGTATCTCAGCTTAAAATTACCACACGTGGTGTCATTGAGACCATTGCCCACTGCGAAAAATCCCAAGTTCCCCATGAGTGTTACCTACCTTCCTTTACATGAATCTCCCACCATAACGTTTTTTTTATATATATATTCTGAAAAGGGAAATCATTGTTTCTGGCTGCTCTTAAATGTTCCACACGCATACCATTCCCGTATTCTGTGGTTCTACGGAGCGCACTGAAAACAGGTGTTTCAACTTGGGGAACCAGCGCCAGAGTGCCGGGACATGGCCGTTCGCCAGGCCACCCCACGCTCCCTCACCAGTGGGGGAGGGTCCTGTTACCGTACTGGCCAGCCACACACTCCAGGCCCTCCAGTGGTCTGGAATGCTTCTTTGGCTCTCCCGAAGGTGACCAGACGACTGTGTCAAAGATAATTACAGGTTCTACATCCACTATCTGTGGTCAGCAAGCAACAAACCATTCACTCATTTCTCAAACATCACAAAAGTAGATATAGGGATCTATTTTTGAAGGAAGCGCGCATACGGATAAGCAAATACACAAACTGTCCTTATTTTGTACACTAGTAACCGGTTTAAATGTAGTGAATACAGCTGTGTTACTATAAAACAGCTGTTCTGACGAGAACAACGGAGTATGTTGTTACACAATGGGTATTACTGTGCCGAACGAGGCAAACCTTTTCTATGTCGGGTAGTACTGTACTCTTTCATAGTACAGCATATTTTCCACAATTTGAAGGCTGCTCGTTTGTTGTGTCCTGCACCAGATCGCAGTGTACTTTTCCGTTCGCTCCTTTAGGAACCGAAGGCAAAGCAGCCTGAACTGTGTTATTTAGGCTACAAATCTGCGGCCTTACGGCAGAAAACCGCAAACACGTAGTGTTTGGGGGCGACCTGCGGTGCGTCGCAGTGGAGAGAGACCATCTGCCGATGCCAGGCGCGTCCACTCAGTGAGAGGACGCTGTCGGTAAAGCGCAGCTCAGTGGCGGCTGCGACAATAGCCTGGGCAGACACGTGTTTGACGGTGCTCGAGTACAGCATTCAATATCTGAATTGTTATTAGTTTTGCTGTAACACCTAACTCGTATGTTTTTGTTGATGCAGTTGTGGTTGACATTTGATTAGACGCAGCGCATTGCGGTGATTATTTCATGTGATCGCACTTGCTGCGCCGTTTGTCCCTGAACAGCTGCAGCTGGTAGCGTGTTTAAGAATGCCCGCCTGCCTCGAGTCGGGTTTCCGCCAGTGCGCAGAGCCGCACGCCCCGCCACCGCTGACCGCTCAGCCCTGCCGGGGGAAACCCCAGCCGCTCTCCGGGGCAGCCAGGGGCACCTTTCTGGCACTGTGTCCGGGGACGCCCACACGTCACACATGCGAATGCGTCACGAAATAGTATCAAAACTGAATGTCTTTAATTACAGTACCTAATAAAAGCATTAATTATTAGCAACATTTTGTTTCCCATTACCATAAGGACAGTCATTACAGATGTTACGTATTTGTCAGATACAACACAACCGTCTGGTAAAGGAATGGTCAGCTCTAAAATGAAAACAAGTCTCCAACAGATGACGAGCAAACAGCTTGGCCAGTCACAAGTAACGCCAAAAGAATTGTTCACCTCGTAATTGAAAATCCCTGAGTTTAAAATGGTGCAACGGAAATCTAAACCTATAAAAATACCTTAAAGTTACAGTAGAAAAGAAATTCATGTCATCGGTCTTCACCACACTGTCACCGACAAAACAGAAAAATCTACAAAGTCATAACGACAGATGCCTCTGCAAATATTCCAGACTTTTGCTTTGGTTCTCTTATGTTTGCCAGATTCATTAAATATAACGTTACGTTCGTTCCTGTTTTCACCATGGTATCTCAGTAGCTACAACTGTCTGTTTCACAATAAGCAACAATATTCCGTTAGCTCACTTAGAAGACAACTGTATGAAAGCAAGAGAAAATAAAAGCCTACCTAAATCTGTTAGGTTAGGTTAGTGGTGTTTAACGTCCCGTCGACAACAAGGTCATTAGAGACGGAGCGCAAGCTCGGGTTAGGGAAGGATGGGGAAGGAAATCGGCCGTGCCCTTTCAAAGGAACCATACCGGCATTTGCCTGAAACGATTTAGGGAAATCACGGAAAACCTAAATCAGGATGGCCGGAGACGGGATTGAACCGTCGTCCTCCCGAATGCGAGTCCAGTGTGCTAACCACTGCGCCACCTCGCTCGGTATAAATCTGTGAAGAACGTTTTATCTGCTACGTTTTGAAATTATTGCTCAATGTTCATCACAACAAACTGCAAAGTATTGGCCGGCCGCGGCGGCCGTGCGGTTCTAGCCGTTCCATTCCGGAACCGTGCGACTGCTACGGTCGCAGGTTCGAATCCTGCCTCGGGCATCGATGTGTGTGATGTCCTTAGGTTAGTTAGGTTTAAGTAGTTCTAAGTTCTAGGGGACTGATGACCATAGATGTCAAGTCCCATAGTGCTCAGAGCCATTTGACCATTTTTTTTTTTTTTTTTTTTTGCAAAGTGTTGCTTATGCGCAATGAAACGATACGTTGTAAATATTATCGCCAGAAACTGTAAAACCGTCTTCTGTTATTGCTCTGAGCTTGTTTCAACGTAATTTAACTCTAATTACTGCCTGAGATACAGTGTTGTTTATTTTGTACTGAGTGCCAGTCCAATGGAGGTCAGTAATAGTACTCTGTGAAGAACACGGAACATCATTTCGGGTGCGAAGAAAGGAAACTTTTTCGACTTTGGCATACCCGAGATCGGGAGAGTTAATTTCACGTTTGAAAATGTAATAAACGATGTCTGACTGATAGTTCTGAATTTTCTATTTCTTTCCGTTTCCATTCACTTTTAGCAGCAACAAGCAAGCGCGGGAGCAGCTTGAAAGCTGCGTGGTTGGCAGGACACGGGAAGCGCACCTGGAAGTGAAATCGTCCTCTGCTTTGCTGCGACCTGCGTCTGCGGCTGACGTCAAAATGTCTACAGAATTAACACGGCGACGTTGTGCCAATCCGAGGCTTGTTTCGCAGTTTTTGTGTCGCGGGTACTCGAGTGCTTGCAACATTTGAACAACGCCCAGTTGCTAGTCATTTAAAGTCGTAAGTGTCACGTATGGGAGAAGACAGTGTTTTGTGCTGCGGGGGTCCACCCCAGATCGAGGGAGGAACATTACACAACGCGGATACACGGCCGATGTGACGTCACCGACTGTTAAACTCAATCCCCAGAAGTTAGGCGTATTATTTAGCGAAACGAATCCACTAGAAACGACTTGGAAGTGTAAACATAAGGTGTGGTATATTAATGAAAGAAAAAACGATCTTATGCACTGATAGAGATTTTAAGTTTACAGTGCATGTAGACTTCAACTACGTAGAGAGTTATGTCGCATGTGTAGCTATCGCGCTATTAATAAATGAACCATGCGTCTCGATAAAGCAAAGTGCTCTGGTAAAGTACTACACATGTGGACGCCGTGACAGGAATGTAAAGCGAAGCTCACAGGTCTACAGAGCAGCATACATGCCGGTACAGAGACCAATGTAACAAATTTTCCTCATTTCACTCGGAGGAGCATATCGTTCTGTACTGTGTTTGGCGTGGATTGAAGGAGAGGAGAGCACGCATTCTGCGTCTACTCTGCGAGCAGTGCCAGTTAAACAGAACGTTTATCAGGGCTCCTCAAACACCACTCTCGCATCGTCTGTAAGTACGGCCTCCTTTAACGGTTGTTTAGCTTGAAAGAGTATATTTAGTAAATATTAGCAATTTAGTACTATTTAGTATTTCGTACATACGTCGATTAGCGCTCTTTTAGCCAGCTTTCTACGTAGTTGAGGATTCTGTCAACACCTTCACAGTAGACTTATCCACTTAGGGAGTTTGTTATCAGCGATTAACAACAATCTGGAAGCAACAAAAACCTTCATGAGCGTAATAGTAGGATGTGGAATGACTTACACTATCCGTCATCTAGTGACACTGAAAGGGATGACTTATTCAGCCGAATAAACCTTGAGTGAAGCCGGCCGAGGTGGCCGAGCGGTTCTAGGCTCTTCAGTCTGGAACCGCGCGACCGGTACGGTCGCAGGTTCGAATCCTGCCTCGGGCATGGATGTGTGTGATGTCCTTAGGTTAGTTAGGTTTAAGTACTTCCAAGTTCTAGGGGACTGATGACCACAGCAGTTCTGTCCCATAGTGCGCAGAGCCATTTGAACCTTGAGTGAAGAAAAACAAATCTAGATACGGAAATGAACTCCATACACAAACTCAAATCACATTTGCTTGACAATATGCTCCACTCCACAGAATAATTTCAGATTGTGCAAAGGCACAGACTGTATGTATTTTAATATCTTTTGGTACGCATAATTCGTAGAGAGACTCAAGTGCGGAGCTGTTATACCAGCACACTCTCGATAGGAACCTGAATGACATGCTATGTGGACCGGAAGACTTGTCCTTATTGAGTGTTTGAAGCTGCTTCGGTACATGAAGGATATCTAATTCCATGTTACTCAGGATGTCAATTGTTGTTGACTCGAATGCTGGAATACTTAGTTGGTCTTCTTTGCCGAAGGAATTTCGGGAAACTGTGTCTAATGTCTCCGATCTCGTGTCACTGTCGTCGGTAACATTACGGTTGACGTCACGCAGAGGAGGTACGGATTGTGTCTTGCATCTGGTGTAATCCACATGCCACAAGAATCCCTCTGGACTATCTGCCAGATGTCTCCTACGAATGTTTTCGCAAAGTGTCTTTGTCCTCCGGTCGCTCCTTTCCTTTCTCGTGGCGGCCCGCCCAAGCAGCAGAAACCTTAATAGCAGCCACCCTGTAGGTTATGTGTACCTTCTCTTGATTTTTTTATCCTGCTCAAGTTTTACTGTAGATGCCACTAATACTCCAAGCAGCTTTATCTTCCTGTATAAGGAAAAGCAACTCAAATCATGCCTCTGCCTGCATTTTAAAAGTGCCCTTTCTATTTCTGTGTATTATAGTTAATTTTTGAGGTTTTTTTTATAATTATGTGGATTTTCATTACTTGTATACGTAGTCATTGTTCTCTATGCCTGTAACACCTTCTGCATTTCGTGTGTAAATGTATTCCTTACGTTCAAACAGAAACTAGAAATTGAATTCAATGCCTGTCATGTGCTGCCTATTGTACAACACGAGAAAACTGTCTACTGGTAGAGAACTGAATGATACGAACAGGACGAAATACTGAATAATGCGAAAATTGACACACGAAATCTCATTAAAAAATATTGCGGTAAAAAATGCGTTCTTTTGAAAATTATACTTCAGAACTTTAATAACGTTATTAATTTTAAGTAATATATTGCTTAAAAATGAATGTGCATTTCGCTCCACTCGTTTTTCCTGCCTTTGTCTACAGCTACATCCATACTCCGCAAGCCACCTGACGGTCTGTGGCGGAGGGTACCTTGGTGCCTCTATCGGTTATCCCTTCTATTCCAGTCTCGTATTGTTCGTGGAAAGGATTGTCGGTATGCCTCTGTGTGGGCTCTAATCTCTCTGATTTTATCCTCATGGTCTCTTCGCGAGATATACGTAGGAAGGAGCAATATACTGCTTGACTCTTCGGTGAAGGTATGTTCTCGAAACTTCAACAAAAGCTCGTACCGAGCTACTGAGCGTCTCTCCTGCAGAGTCTTCCACTGTAGTTTATCTGTCATCTCTGTAACGCTTTCGCGATTAGTAAATGACCCTGTAACGAAGCGCGCTACTCTCCATTGGATCTTCTCTATCTCTTCTATCAACCCTATCTGGTACGGATCCCACATTGCTGAGCAGTATTCAAGCAGTGGTTGAACAAGCGTACTGTAACCTACTTCCTTTGTTTTCTGACTGCATTTCGTTAGGATTCTTCCAATGAATCTCAGTCTGGCATCTGCTTTACCGACGATCAACTTTATATGATCATTCCATTTTAAATCACTCCTAATGCCTATTGCCAGATAATTTATGGAATTAACTGCTTCCAGTTGCTGGCCTGCTATATTGTAGCTAAATGATAAGGGATCTTCGCAGCACATTACACTGGTCTACACTGAGATTCAATTGCCACTCCCTGCACCATGCGTCAATTCGCTGCAGATCCTCCTGCATTTCAGTACAATTTTCCATTGTTACAACCTCTCGATACACCACAGCATCATCTGCAAAAAGCCTCAGTGAACTTCCGATGTCATCCACAAGGTCATTTATGTTTATTGTGAATAGCAACGGTCCTACGACACTCCCCTGCGGCACACCTGAAACCACTCTTACTTCAGAAGACTTCTCTCCATTCCTGCGTTCTGTTATCTAGGAACTCTTCAATCGAATCACACAATTGCTCTGATAGTCCATATGCTCTTACCTTGATCATTAAAGGACTGCGGGTTACTGGAATTCCACCAAAATTCCAACAGAATTGGCAATCTATTTTTGTGTTAATTGTTAACCTTTCTCCTTCGAAGAAGCATTACCGTTCGTGAGTAACGGCCACATTTCTCTTGGTCACTTGTTTAATTGTACTTCCTTTGTCACAGTGTAATTTGCCAAACTCATCTCACAACAGCTATTGAGACAGAATTCCGAAACGGAGTGCCTCATTAAACAAGTAATTGGCAATCACAGAGCAACAATAGCTTACGAAAAACCTCATGGTGTCGGTTTGCAGTAACATACAAGAACAAATTTCATGTTTATTTCCATACTAGGAAGCTCTTGTTTCGCTAGCTGCCAATAACCTTAAAAAATTACAGTCACTGGAGTGAAATAAATAGAAAGGGAAGTATAAGTACTGATATATCGCCATAGATAAGAAAGTTCCGTGTGCTTAAGAGTTGGCAAAACACTCTCCTCCTTGTGTGCTATCATTCGCCAAACTTTCGTTTCGATGTCTCCGGACATGAGATATGAGAGATGTTGCGAGTATTTCATTCTCGCGGGCGTGAGATCGGAAGTGAGCGAGCTACATGGGATCCATTTTCTCGAGATCGGAGTCAGATAGAAATCTTAAACAAAAATTCTACATGTTAGCTAAATTTCATACGCAGCAACATTTGGTGTGATACTCAGCAAACGCAAAATCACAGCGACCCCTAATTTTCATTGCAAACATTTTGATTTTGGGTAGTGTCTTACTAAAATTGTGTACATCACAATAAGAATGGTCATTAGCGAGATGATGGGCACTTCGCCACGAAGCTGATACATAACGACACAAGTAAGGCGAAAATCAAACATTTTCGGTGAATAGTTTCTGTAAAATCGTTTGAGGAAGATAACAGGCTGCGCGCGCTTCGGTTCTGTCAGCGCAGAGCGTCGCCAGCCGGCGCGTGCGAGGTGTGGTGTGCGCGTCGCAGTGTGCTCTGGACACCCGCGTGACTCGTGCGTGTCGCGCTGTATAGTGTCGGGTCACGTGACACGCGCTGTAAGCCTCTCACTTTGCGCCCAGCCATACCGTGCACCGCTTTATCCAGTTTCCCAGAGAGCGCAAAGAGCGCTGCACGGTGCTGCCACAAAGCGGAAGTAACTACACTCCTGGAAATTGAAATAAGAACACCGTGAATTCATTGTCCCAGGAAGGGGAAACTTTATTGACACATTCCTGGGGTCAGATACATCACATGATCACACTGACAGAACCACAGGCACATAGACACAGGCAACAGAGCATGCACAATGTCGGCACTAGTACAGTGTATATCCACCTTTCGCAGCAATGCAGGCTGCTATTCTCCCATGGAGACGATCGTAGAGATGCTGGATGTAGTCCTGTGGAACGGCTTGCCATGCCATTTCCACCTGGCGCCTCAGTTGGGCCAGCGTTCGTGCTGGACGTGCAGACCGCGTGAGACGACGCTTCATCCAGTCCCAAACATGCTCAATGGGGGACAGATCCGGAGATCTTGCTGGCCAGGGTAGTTGACTTACACCTTCTAGAGCACGTTGGGTGGCACGGGATACATGCGGACGTGCATTGTCCTGTTGGAACAGCAAGTTCCCTTGCCGGTCTAGGAATGGTAGAACGATGGGTTCGATGACGGTTTGGATGTACCGTGCACTATTCAGTGTCCCCTCGACGATCACCAGTGGTGTACGGCCAGTGTAGGAGATCGCTCCCCACACCATGATGCCGGGTGTTGGCCCTGTGTGCCTCGGTCGTATGCAGTCCTGATTGTGGCGCTCACCTGCACGGCGCCAAACACGCATACGACCATCATTGGCACCAAGGCAGAAGCGACTCTCATCGCTGAAGACGACACGTCTCCATTCGTCCCTCCATTCACGCCTGTCGCGACGCCACTGGAGGCGGGCTGCACGATGTTGGGGCGTGAGCGGAAGACGGCCTAACGGTGTGCGGGACCGTAGCCCAGCTTCATGGAGACGGTTGCGAATGGTCCTCGCCGATACCCCAGGAGCAACAGTGTCCCTAATTTGCTGGGAAGTGGCGGTGCGGTCCCCTACGGCACTGCGTAGGATCCTACGGTCTTGGCGTGCATCCGTGCGTCGCTGCGGTCCGGTCCCAGGTCGACGGGCACGTGCACCTTACGCCGACTACTGGCGACAACATCGATGTACTGTGGAGACCTCACGCCCCACGTGTTGAGCAATTCGGCGGTACGTCCACCCGGCCTCCCGCATGCCCACTATACGCCCTCGCTCAAAGTCCGTCAACTGCACATACGGTTCACGTCCACGCTGTCGCGGCATGCTACCAGTGTTAAAGACTGCGACGGAGCTCCGTATGCCACGGCAAACTGGCTGACACTGACGGCGGCGGTGCACAAATGCTGCGCAGCTAGCGCCATTCGACGGCCAACACTGCGGTTCCTGGTGTGTCCGCTGTGCCGTGCGTGTGATCATTGCTTCTACAGCCCTCTCGCAGTGTCCGGAGCAAGTATGGTGGGTCTGACACACCGGTGTCAATGTGTTCTTTTTTCCATTTCCAGGAGTGTATTTAGCTACTTATTTCCCAATAAGATATGATTTCCGAATGTGAGGTCGGGCAGGAATCGAAAGAACAGCATAATTGGTGTGAATGGAACGGTTAGCTCGCATATTTATAATCTTGATTCCCACGAATATTTGGCTGTATTTTTCCGCAAACTGCACGATTTATGAGGGCGAGGTTAGGCAGGAGACTAAGAGGACAGCTAGGCCTAACCAGGTAAATTGTAGGTCTCTATTGCACGGTTCGTTATTTTCCCTGACATTTCATTAAGTGTGTATTGTTATTACTTTTTAGGATTTTTTATTTCTTGTCTTTGCACTTGAGATATCTACGTCAAGTTTAGTTGTTGATTCCAGAATTTCTTATTTGTCGCAGTAGTACAGAGTGCGACATCAAGAATAGAAATCCTGTAACAAAGAACTGCACTCCCTTAGTGCAGAAACGCTGAAAATAGTGAAACTTGGACTCGATATCTTGAACTGAAATATGTAGCTCAATTCTCGTGATCGGTTCCAACATTTGGCATTTTCTCGTGAATTTTCCTTACCTCTTCAGTGCTTCTTTTAGGTATTCTGTGTTGATTACTCCTTATTTCCTGCTTGTGTCCAGCTTAAGTTTGCTGAGTTTTTTATTACTGAATTCGGTCAACTATAGACAGCTTGGAACCTAAGACAGTGGTACATTATTTGTATCCTTCCCAGAATCTCTATATGCATTGGCTGACGGCCTGCCTCTGTCCATTTGGTTCAAAAATGGTTCAAATGGCTCTGTGCACATTGGGACTTAACATCTGAGGTCATCGGTCCCCTAGAACTTAGAACTACTTCAGCCTAACTAACCTAACGACATCACACACATCCATGCCCGAGGCAGGATTCGAACCTGCGACCGTAGCGGTCGCGCAATTCCGGACTCAAGCGCTTAAAAACCGCTCGGCCACACCGGCCGGCTCTGTTCATTTGGCATCACTGTCCTAGGTTGTGAGTTTTGTTGTCGGATAAGAAATTTCACAGTATTGATCACTAGCCTGAAATTTTCCCTGTCCTGTCTGGTGTCTTCTGTGAGGTTTAGTTTTCTCAGGCTCTTTCTTGTCTCTTCCAGCCATCTCGTGGTGTTTCTTAATTTCGAAATGAAATTAAAGATTTTCTCCGTTAGCCTGTTGTCATTCATTCTATAAATATGACCGTAAAACTTTCATCTCCTCTTTCTTATTATGTCTGCGATTGTTCCTATGTTTCTCTGTAGCTTTTCATTTCTCCTCTTCGTCAAGCTGTTACCTTTGTTCTTTTGTGGCTCTGAAGTTTTTCTGCTTTTCCAGTTCTTCTTCTTCACCTCTTGTACTCGGTGTTGTGCATTCAAATGTGCATATTGCATCCGGTTTAATTACTGTTGCGTAGCGTTATATTTTTGCCTGGAATGATATTGATTTCTTATTATATCAGTTTTCGGTCATTTTGTTTGTTAATTCCGTTTTCCTTGATCTTTCTTTGCTTGTAGTGTTATCTAACCCATTTGATTGTATCCATTCTCTTCGATACTTAAACTTATCAACTCTTTGGACGTTTCCATCTTGTGTTAGTATATATTTTTCTCTATTGTGTTTATGTTCAATGCATTCTGTTTTCGTTTTCGGTATTTGTAGTCAGGTTGGAGATGCAGTTTTGTACAGTGTTCCTATCATTATCTTTGCATCTGTTTTATCCTTAGAAATCATAGCAATATAGTCAGAAAAGAAACAAGATATTCCACGCCAGTTCTTGCCCATTCTACTAGATGGATTCGGTCGATGTTTTTCTCTTGTAGTTCTTTATTCCTCTCTCTCGTGACCTTGTCTGAGATCATACTGAAGAGGATCTGTGAGACGCCGTCGCCCTGCCGAACTCCTGTCCTACTTCTGAAGGCTTCAGAAATTTCCTTAGGAATTTAACTTATGAAGATGTGTCTGTAAATGTCTGTTTGACTGACTGTCTGCTGATTTTGTCAGCACCTGCTTCTTCCAGTGTTAAGGGTACTCTGACTATTTACAGAACTGTAAGATTTTCTGAAATCAGTGAATGTAACGACTGTGTTGAGGTTCTTCTTTGTTCTGATCCTGATAATTGTTTTCAAGTTAAGAATTTTTTCTGGGCAAAAACTATTTTTCCTCAACCCCGCTTGGTACTCGCCAGTTGTGTTCTCTGCTTGGTCTTCTGTCTTACTCAGTAAGGAGCTCGGTAGATGTGGGTGCCGCGCGGGATTAGCCGAGCGGTCTGAGGCGCTACAGTCATGGACTGTGAGGCTGGTCCCGGCGGAGGTTCGAGTCCTCCCTCGGGCACGAGTGTGTGTGTTTGTCCTTAGGATAATTTAGGTTAAGTAGTGTGTAAGCTTAGGGACTGATGACCTTAGCAGTTAAGTCCCATAAGATTTCACACACATTTGAACAACATATGTGTGTGCCTGTCCTGTCTCCCTTCTTACGTGGCGGATGGATTGTGGCTTGCTTCCAGTCGTTCGGTACTCCTCCTTTCTCCCAGCAGTGTTTCGTAACCTCGTAAAAGGTTTCAACTGCCCGCTCCCTCCTAGTTTTCACATCTCAGCCAATACTCCGTCTTCTTCTGCCGCGCTGTTGTTTTTCGGCTGGCCACTGTATTGTTGAGTCTAATGCAGTTATATGGCTCTCAAGGCGGGATTTCCTTTAGAGACTGTCTGAAAGATTCTCTTTGTGTTGGTTCCTCGCAGTTTAGAAGGTTGTTGGAGCATTTTGCTAGTAATACAGAGTTGTGTTTGTTGTTGGTAGTCAGTTTGCCTTTTGAATCTTTCAAGTACAACTGCTTGTAACCTGTTATTTCTGCTTTGAAAACTTTTTAGAATTCCTTGTGTTGTTCTGTCTGGAGTCTGTGTGTATACGTTCCCCATATGTTTCTAATTATGTCATTTTGCCATTGTTGTGTCTGATTTTAAATTGTCCCTGCCCGAAACACCCACTTTCGCATAACGAGCACCAAAACATATACTGAGATTAGTGAACACAGGATTGTAGCGAAACTGAGTGTTGAAACTCCCCGACGAAAGATTCGTAACCCAAAGACTGGAAACTTGCACAGGTCACACCAATACTTAAGAAACGCAGTAGGAGTAATCCATCAGTTTACAGGGCCATATTACCAACGTCTATTTGCAGCAGGATTTTGGAACATATATTGTGTTCGAACATTCTGAATTATCTCAAAGAGAACGGTCTATTAACACACAGTCAACACAACTAGTTTTTATTCACACGAAGTATTGAGTGGCATTGACAAGGGATTTCCGATTGATTTCGTCTTTGTGGAGTTCCAGAAGACATCTGACACTGTATCTCACAAGCGGCTTGTAGTCAAATTGCGTGGTTATGGAATATCGTCACAGGCTGGCCAGTGACTTGATTCGTGATTTCCTGTCACACGGTTCACAATTCGTATTAATTGGCAATTGATCCTAAATAATGAAAAGTGTGAGGTCATCCACATGAGTGCTAAACGGAATCGGTTAGACTTCGGTTAGACGATAAATCAGTAAAATGTAAAGGCCGGAAATTGAACTAAATACCTAGGAATCACCGTTACGAACAACATAAATTGGAAAGAACACATAGGAAATATTGTGGGGGAGGAGAACCAAAGACTGCGTTTTATTGGCTGAAGATGCAACAGATCTACTAGGGAGACTGCCTACACTACGGTTGTCCGTCCTCTTCTAGCATACTGCTGTGCATTGTGGGATCATTACCAGGTAGAATTAACGGACTTCATCGAGAATGTTCAGGGAAAAGCAGCACATTTTGTATTGTCGAGAAATAGGGGAGGGTGTGTCACTGACATGATACAGAATTTGGGGCGGCCATATTTAAAATATAGGCATGTTTCGTTGCGGCAGAACCTTACCACGAAGTTTCAATTACTAACTTTCTCCTCCGAATGCGAAAACATTTTTTCTTTTTCGCCGACATCCACAGGGAGAAACGATCATCATCATAAAATAAGGAAATCAGGTCTCGCTCGGAAAGGTACATCTGTTCGTTTCTTCCGCATTCTGTTTCAGACTGCAATAATAGAGGATTATTGTGAAAAATGGTTCGATGAACACTTTGCCAAGCACGTAAGTGTGATTTGCAAACTGTCCATGTAGATGTAAATTACGAGTTTACTACGAGTGATATTGTAGTGGACTTTAAAGGACATGCACGGTGCTTTCACTTGCACGCGTAAACTGTGATAATTTGTTTCATGCATGTATGTTTTTTTATGTTGTTACTTTCTTTTTTGTTACCTCAATTTATTTGCAATATAGCTTATAGCTATGTAATTAATCGCATGAGTTGCAATGGAATTTTATTGTATGTATGTATATTATCTGTCTTTTTAGTGATACATTCTTTGGTTTAGGATTGAACCTCATTGCCTTCAGATGTCGCCTCTAAGTAGCATCTGTGAGTCAGATATGACGTCGATCAAAGCCATAGAGTAGAAAAATCTCTGGTGTGAGCATTGCGTGGTGTGCATGTTGTCAACATTAAGCTGAAATTGTCGCATGATCTCGGGATGCGGTCAAGTCTCGTCGTGTGGAAACATTGCACGATGCATTTCAAATGGCGGCATTCAGAGAAGTCGTCAACGCCACGCCACGCCACGCCACGCCACGCCACGCCACGCCACGCCACGCCACGCCACGCCACGCCACGCCACGCCACGCCACGCCACGCCACGCCACGCCACGCCACGCCACGCCACGCCACGCCACGCCACGCCACGCCACGCCACGCCACGCCACGCCACGCCACGCCACGCCACGCCACGCCACGCCACGCCACGCCACGCCACGCCACGCCACGCCACGCCACGCCACGCCACGCCACGCCACGCCACGCCACGCCACGCCACGCCACGCCACGCCACGCCACGCCACGCCACGCCACGCCACGCCACGCCACGCCACGCCACGCCACGCCACGCCACGCCACGCCACGCCACGCCACGCCACGCCACGCCACGCCACGCCACGCCACGCCACGCCACGCCACGCCACGCCACGCCACGCCACGCCACGCCACGCCACGCCACGCCACGCCACGCCACGCCACGCCACGCCACGCCACGCCACGCCACGCCACGCCACGCCACGCCACGCCACGCCACGCCACGCCACGCCACGCCACGCCACGCCACGCCACGCCACGCCACGCCACGCCACGCCACGCCACGCCACGCCACGCCACGCCACGCCACGCCACGCCACGCCACGCCACGCCACGGTTTCCAGGGAATGAAGTGTCGACGGTATCATCATCTGCTGTCAGCGTAAGTTAACTCGTTTAATGACTGGAAACCATATTTGCTACCTGTCTGTCGTTGACTTAGACCATTAAGCACTTTCTTGATGCTGGAACATCCAATTTAGATATTTACGATGCCTTCACATACACTATGTGGTCAAAAGTATCGGGACACCTGGCTGAAAATGACTTACAAGTTCGTGGCGCCCCCCATCAGCAATGCTGGAATGCAATATGGTGTTGGACTTGTTATCATCCACAACTCCAAATGGATTACACGCTTTCTCTTTAAAGTACTTTAATCACCACATGGGGTCGCAGTAGCCTTGAAAATTAAATTTCAAATGGTCTTGGGAAATCGTAAATTAAAAAAAAAACAGGAGAAAAGTTGTGCATAATTCGGGCTAAGCTTGGCAGCACTTACTCAGTCGTATTCCACGCTAAACTCCAGCCGTGACAGAGATCTCGTTCAGACACCGACTTCAGTTCTCCAGTCGCTAGGCTGGAGTGAGAGCGGCACTGTTGCAGGGACGTCGCTAATGAGGAAAATGGAAGAGGAAAAGGGGTTGATTTCGGAATCCCAAAGTGGAAGGAGTGAAGATTAAAGAGAAAGGAAACAGAAATAAACACGGAAACACTATCTAATACAACGTTTCTGGCGATTGGCAACCCAGTGTTGGACGCCATTAATTGGAAAGGACCGAAATAACTCTTGGCC